>NC_134483.1:186704937-186851911 GCF_040206685.1 Ascaphus truei | reverse complement strand
GCTGATTTTCGGCATTATACCAGTATATGTTTTGTTACCACTAGGAACAATAAGGCTGTTATACAGATGTATAACAGATATTCATTAAGCGAGCCAGTAAGCATGATGGGCCAATATGGAAAGTGTGAGAACCCCTGTGTGTTTAAAATAATTGAGTTTCTTTATTGTAGCAGTTACTCAATCTTGTAATGCTACATATCCTGTCCCCACCCCAATAGTCCTTTACTTTCCACACCCATACTGTAATGGTACCAATGGCGTATACACCAGTTTAAACATACTGTATTCTTGATTTATTGTTGCATTTGAGAAGGTGGGCAGCAATTGGATATTGTGAAGATCACTATTTGCGTAATTTGGGGCATTGTCAGTTGTCCTGGTGCTGTGACCAGCAGAGTGGCTTTGGAGATTTAGTGTTTTGTTTTGTTTTTCCCCAATTTTAAACGGTTAACATCCCCACACCCAAATAACTGAATAAGATTTCTTTTGAGGCACTGCTGTTTTTTGAATGACTCCTCACAGATGTGTAATTTAAGTGCTCCGAAGCCTGATACAAAGATGTAATTGACTTCATTATGGACCTTGGCACCCAATGAGAATTATTGTCATTGTCTTTTAATAAAACTTGCCTTCAAAACTGCTGTATCATGTTACATATGTCAGTTTCTGCACCAGAATGGTGGAAGCGGTGGAGTAGCTAGACATGTACGGGCCCCCGGGCAAAAATTTTTTTCAGGGCCCCATTATAAGTGAACCTATTCCGTAGATTCAGGAGAAAAATTCGCTTGGATTTTTAAATTGGAGGATATCTCTGAGCTCTCCTCAGCTCTCCCCCTCCTCATCATCTCTCCTACGGCTCTCTCTCTGTCCTCCTCCTCCTCCATGCCTACCTGTGGGACAGGGTGTTGATAGAGGCAGACGGGGGAAGATGATGGTACGCGGTGGCGGAGAGCCGCCAGAGTAAGGCCTCAGGCATGGTGCCTCGGGCCGCGCTGATCAGCGCTCCTGCTCTGCCTCGCCTGCTCAAACTGGAGCTTTTTTGTGTCCTGGCAGGCGAGGCAGTGAGCGCGCTTTGGGGCGGGGCGAGGCGGAGCAGAGGCGTGTCAGGAGGCAAAGCGGGAGGCGGGGCTAGTCCCTCGCTCCCATTGGATGTGAGCGGTCACGTGACCGCTCCTCCGCTTCCCCGAGCGGCAAATTTTAAACTTGCCTGTCTCAGCAAATTTTCTCAGCCTCCGCACACATGCGGAAGCGGCTGCTAAAGCCGCGCTGATGACAGATGCAGGGGGTAAGTGCATCTGCTCAGCGCGGCTCAGCAAGGCTCATCCTACTATGTCCCTGGCCTTAAGCAGAGAAGCAGGCGGCAGAGGAGTTTAGACGCTGCACGGAGGCAGAGCAGGACGACCGGGGAGGAGCGCGATCTGGCCCGGAAGTCGTTCTTCCAGTGTCTATGCTGCTACAGCGCACTCCTTCCCGGCTGTCCTGCTCTGCCTCTGCCTCCGTGCTGCTCCTCTGCCGCCGCATACCATCATCTCCCCCCACCTGCCTCTATCTGGGTGGAGAAGGGAGACAGATGGTCAGCAGAGGGGGAGCACGGCCCCCAATAGCGTGGGCCTTGGGCTTTGCCCGGGCTATAGCTACGCCCCTGAGTGCACCCCTATTCAGAATGTAAAATCTCACCATGGCCTGTGCATTCATTTGAGGAAGTAAACATGCACATTTTCCGTGATTCTTCTGTTGTGGCATAGCGATCAATACATAATTTGTCTTTTATCATCTGCAGTGCTCTAAGGATGTATAATATAGCTCAGACCTGGAGGGTTTGAAGCCCTAAGTACAGAGCACAGCTCCAAATCATAAGGCCGCGCTTAGTGTGCACTTCAGTGCGCGCGACCACGTGATGTCATGTGCGCGGGAATCCTGCACTCTATACAGGCGGGATGCGACATGGGGTGTAGCGGAGGAGTTGCCCGTGATGTCATGCGAGCAGTTCGCCATTGTTGGCTGAACCGCTTCACGTTGCCGCTGACGTCACGCGGGGCCGCATGGAGAGTCGAATTCATCTGTCTCTCCTAGATCCTGCCGTTCGGTCGTGCCTCCGCCTGGTCGCGTTCACTATGTGCAGCATGATGCACAACAAGGTATGTGTTTTGGATCCGTCGCCGCAACAATAAGCGCGGCCTAAGAATGAGCAGTGGAAGCTTTCCGCAGTCGCTGCACAAGTTTATGTCTCCATAGAGGACTCCAATTCTACACACTTACTCATGGCAGCGTGTGTTACTTGCGTATTTTGCAAGATTAACATTGACTGTGTGTGTTTAGTGTTGCGCACCAAATATATATTATGAACACTTATAAAAGTGACAGTGTATTCACTCCAGTGTTTAAAAAAAAACTCAGTGAAGTGCTATTTATATAAATGGTGCAGACAGCACTTCTAGAAAGTGAATTGATTCAGTGAGTTGGTATAGAAAGTGTAAATGGATCGAGCAATGCAAGAACCTAATAATATTAACAGTGATTAGATTAATATCCTTTCCTTGTCAGAAAAATGGATGGTATGGGTCAGCTGCCAATCAAATGGATGGCTCGGCATCACTATGTAGAGAAAATATAAGAAAGTATTTTGAATTATTTTGAGCCTATAAAAGGTGTGAATGTCACACATACAAATAGCAGATAAGGGCAATCATATCGTCTAAAAACAATGAACGGACAATTTGATGCGCTTCGGCACCCGATCGATCACTGTGGCAAACGTTGATGATTGTGTCCACGATCCCATGATCGGTGCAGGTTTCCCGGTCCGATATCTTGGGATGTACGCCCAAGGTCCTACGATCAGGGGAGGATGCCACGATGTTTCGCGGGAATAGCAGTCATGCTCCCTATAACTCTGTCAATCTGCTCTGGGGTGCCTCTTGATGACATCACCGTAAATTGGGCCAAAGGAAAGTCCCGAGAGCGTCCTGTATGCGACCAAATGCCAGACCTTTCAATTCAGGACAAAAGCACTTAAAGTATGAGTGATGTCACAGTGTAACTCAAAGTATATCCAACGCGTTTCGGAGTTGGTTGCTACTTCAACAGGGAGTACCTTTTACAATGGTAAATCATTGTCGAGGTATTCCCTGATGTAATAAATATTGTTCTGTGATTGAGGCCCGAAGTGACGTGGAAACATCTCTGTGCTCCTTTACCACTAATAAATATTTATCTTGTTTTGAATATTGCTTCTGCTGAGGCACTTGGGCAATTGGGACGCATCATTAGGAATACAATAGATATCGCCTAACTCTACCAATTTCTAAAGAAACGGGGTAGAGTCACTAAACGCTGAAAGTTGCGATCGTGTGTTAATTGACTTTCAGATCAATGGCCGCTAACGTGCAATTATGATTTATTGGAGCTTAGTGAATCTCAACCAATTGTCTATTGACCCTCGGTTCCCCAAGATACTTACCGGTTTAGCTACAGGTGTTTTAAAGGGCTGTCCAAAGGAAAGCCATAAACCTATGATGTTGCGACTTCCTATTGACCCGTGGGGTCGTGCAATTTGGCAGCCATTTTGTTTCACCTGGATGGAGCAGATACACTTGTAACTACACCGGTAGGAAACGCGTGGAGCTGGGTGCTTAAAAAAAAACCACAATTCTGCTTCAAAAGAACCCCTGGTTTAAAAAATAAAATGTTTTTAAAGTAATCGAGCAGGTGGTAGTGTTGCTCAAACTTGTCTTTGCCGTGCCCTTATCTTATAAACGAATATGCACGCATGCTGTTGATATTTAGTAGAAGGGTAACTACATTGCAGGGGTTTTATAGTAAAAGCATTCACATTGCTATCTTGCCCTGCAGAATTGCTTCAGGATAGTGCCACAGTAACTATAGGATATGCTTTTATGAAAGGCTCCAACCATCATAAGAACAAGTCTTCTGTTTGAAGAACCAATAGTCACATTAAAAGGTATGTTTTGGAAACTTAAGTTATTATAAGTAGCACATTTTTCTCTTACCCCAAAAAAGTTTGAATAATTAAAACTTCAGGAAACCTATAATCCTATTGCACTATTTTGTTATCACACTCGGCTACGTATCAATTTCTATGCATAAGGTTAGGTGTCCCACCTGCACCCTGTTTGTCCAGAATAACAGCTGTTGCTCTAGTCAGAGCCAAGAAATTACATTATTTTGTGTCTAAAATCTAATAATCACGTTTACAGGGTTTGAGGGTTCATGTGCTGCAAATTAATCAGCATCATTATAGCACTTGTGTTTTCAGGAAATCTGGCTTGGTAGAAGCATCTAAGCATTAAAAGCTCAGTTTTCACCCTTCTCCATTTGCTTTGGAAAAGCTGGTGATATTTTAGCTGGTGCTAAGCTAAAGTAAACTTTGACCAATTTCACCCCTTTTTTGTTTGGCAGTCCCATGTAACCAGATTGTTTGTACACGTTGCATTTCCTTTCCCTCTTTCGTCCTCTGTCTCCATAGTCAAATAATTTAAAACCGTTTTCTGCTTGGCAGAAATATTGTTGAAAATGTAATCCTGAGAGCCTATGATAATTTGCTGCTACTATAGCGTGCGACCTACTGGACAAATTTACACTATAGCGTGCGGTCTACCGGACCATTTACACTAGAACGTGCGGTCTACAAGGAAACTACAATTTTAAAACGCAAGTGTGAGCTAAATAATTCATATTTTATTTGAATCATGTTGTTGGGGTAGGAGTTTTTAGGGTTAGAGGTTTATGGGTAAGGGCAGCGCCATCCAATGTGTTTACAGCTACTCCCAGCTGATGCAGAGCACCATCTAGTGTAGACCGCACCCACAGTTTGGTAGACCACTGAGATCCAGGTAGACCTCACGCTATAAGTCCACCAATTAAGTTTCCTGAAACTGCTGAATAACTAAGTCCTGATCACTGCAATTTTTTTAAAAACTTTTTATAGAATTCTTTTACTTGCCCAACATGAGATCTTAATAGATTAAATGTTGCTGTATAGAGCTTTCAAATCCTCACCGGTCTTCTTCATGTACTTTGCACTCCTGGTCAATGAGTCTACACCTCTCCAGGGCCATTACGGGTACCAGAATTTTGCTACAGTTAGGTATGCGATCCTAACTTTCGTTAGACAAATATGGATGCTATAGTCTTTGTACATTTTATTATAATCTACTATATATTTCTGAAAGCACTGTATGTCTGCGTCCCTAGCGGCAATCTCATTGGTCCCTTGGCCTGCCCGCCCCCGCACCTCTCATTGGCCTGAGGCAGAGTGACAGGCAAAAACACACACACACACACACCCCCCCCTCACACACACACACACACCCCTCACACACACACACACACCCTCACTCTCCCCCGTCAGTTGGACCGCAGCTCACCTTCCACACACACCCCCCCCCTCCTCTCCCGGTGCCCCTCACTCTCTCCCCCCACCTCACCCAAATCCCCACGCTCCGCAACATCCCCAGCTGCACCCTCACCGTGCGCCGCGGCCCTCCTGCTCAGCAGCAAACTCCAGGCTCCTCCCCCCTCGCGGCGCGGCCCGGGCCTTTTGCTCTCCCCCTCACGTGCGCCGCTACCGGAGAGGGGAAGCGCGGCGCGGGACTCCCCCTCATGTGTGCCGCTACCGGAGAGGGGAAGCGTGGCCCGGGCCTTTTGCTCTCCCCCTCACGTGCGCCGCTACCGGAGAGGGGAAGCGCGGCACGGGACTCCCCCTCACGTGCGCCGCTACCGGAGAGGGGAAGCGCGGCGCGGGACTCCCCCTCACGTGCGCCGCTACCGGAGAGGGGAAGCGCGGCGCGGGACTCCCCCTCACGTGCGCCGGCTCCCGGACGGAGGGGAAGCGCGGCGCGGGACTCCCCCTCACGTGCGCCGCTACCGGAGAGGGGAAGCGCGGCGCGGGTCTCCTGCCACTCTTGCCCCCCCCCCCCCCCAGCTTCCCGAACTCACCTCCTGCCCCAGCCAGATGCCACGGGGTCAAGGTAAGTCACCCACCGTCTCCCACCCATGCACTGTCACCCAGTCACCCACACACCCACCCAGTCACTTTCACCCAGTCACCCACCCACTCACTCAGTCACCCAGTCACCCACCCAGTCACTTTCACCCAGTCACTCACTTAGTCACCCAAAAACTTACTTAGTCAAGTCACCCACCCACCCAGTCAAGTCACCCACCCAACCACCCAGTCAAGTCACCCACCCAGTCAAGTCACCCACCCACCCAGTCAAGTCACCCACCCACCCAGTCACCCAGTCAGTCAGTCAGTCAGTCACCCACCCAGTCAGTCAGTCAGTCACCCACCGAGTCACCCACCCACACACCCACCCAGTCACTTTCACCCAGTCACCCACCCACCCAGTCACCCACTCACCCACCCAGTCACTTTCACCCAGTCACCCACCCACTCAGTCACCCACCCAGTCACCCACCCATTCACCCACTTACCCAGTCACCCACTCACCCACCCACCCAGTCACTCAGTCGCCCACCCAGTCACTCAGTCGCCCACCCAGTCACTCAGTCGCCCACCCAGTCACTCAGTCACCCACCCATTCAGTCACCCATTCAGTCAGTCACCCAGTCACCCACCCAGTCAGTCAGTCAGTCAGTCAGTCACCCACTCACCCAGTCAGTCACCCACTCACCCAGTCAGTCACCCACTCTCCCACCCAGTCAGTCACCCACTCTCCCACCCAGTCAGTCACCCACTCTCCCACCCAGTCAGTCACCCACTCACCCACCCAGTCAGTCACCCACTCTCCCACCCAGTCAGTCACCCACTCTCCCACCCAGTCAGTCACCCACTCTCCCACCCAGTCAGTCTCCCACCCAGTCAGTCTCCCACCCAGTCAGTCTCCCACCCAGTCAGTCTCCCACCCAGTCAGTCTCCCACCCAGTCAGTCTCCCACCCAGTCAGTCTCCCACCCAGTCAGTCTCCCACCCAGTCAGTCTCCCACCCAGTCAGTCTCCCACCCAGTCAGTCTCCCACCCAGTCAGTCTCCCACCCAGTCAGTCTCCCACCCAGTCAGTCTCCCACCCAGTCAGTCTCCCACCCAGTCAGTCTCCCACCCAGTCAGTCTCCCACCCAGTCAGTCTCCCACCCAGTCAGTCTCCCACCCACCCACCCATTCAGTCTCCCACTCACCCACCCATTCAGTCTCCCACTCACCCACCCATTCAGTTTCCCACTCACCCACCCATTCAGTTTCCCACTCACCCACCCATTCAGTTTTCCACTCACCCACCCATTCAGTTTCCCACTCACCCACCCATTCAGTTTCCCACTCACCCACCCACCCATTCAGTTTCCCACTCACCCACCCACCCATTCAGTTTCCCACTCACCCACCCACCCATTCAGTTTCCCACTCACCCACCCATTCAGTTTCCCACTCACCCACCCATTCAGTTTCCCACTCACCCACCCATTCAGTTTTCCACTCACCCACCCATTCAGTTTTCCACTCACCCACCCATTCAGTTTTCCACTCACCCACCCATTCAGTTTTCCACTCACCCACCCATTCAGTCTCACACTCACCCACCCATTCAGTCTCACACTCACCCACCCATTCAGTCTCACACTCACCCACCCATTCAGTCTCACACTCACCCACCCATTCAGTCTCACACTCACCCACCCATTCAGTCTCACACTCACCCACCCATTCAGTCTCACACTCACCCACCCATTCAGTCTCACACTCACCCACCCATTCAGTCTCACCCAAACCACCCACCCACTCACTGACCCCACCCACCCACTCACTGACCCCACCCACCCACTCACTGACCCCACCCACCCACTCACTGACCCCACCCACCCACTCACTGACCCCACCCACCCACTCACTGACCCCACCCACCCACTCACTGACCCACCCAGTCACCGACCCTGAAAAAGTCACCCAGTCACCGACCCACCCACCGACCCAAAGTCACCCACCCACCCAAAGTCACCCACCCACCCACCGACTCAAAGTCACCCACCCACCGACCCAAAGTCACCCACCCACCGACCCAAAGTCACCCACCCACCCAACCACCGACCCAAAGTCACCCACCCACCGACCCAAAGTCACCCACCCACCGACCCAAAGTCACCCACCCACCGACCCAAAGTCAAACCGACCCAAAGTCACCCACCCACCGACCCAAAGTCACCCACCCACCGACCCAAAGTCATCCACCCCCCGATCCAACTCACCCACCCACCAACCCAACTCACCCACCCACCAACCCAACTCACCCACCCAACCACCGACCCAAAGTCACCCACCGACCCAAAGTCAACCCGACCCAAAGTCACCCACCCACCCTCCCACCGACCCAAAGTCACCCACCCACCGACCCAAAGTCACCCACCCACCGACCCAAAGTCACCCACCCACCGACCCAAAGTCACCCACCCACCGACCCAAAGTCACCCACCCACCGACCCAAAGTCACCCACCCACCGACCCAAAGACACCCACTCGGTCACCGACCCAAAGACACCCACTCGGTCACCGACCCAAAGTCACCCACTCGGTCACCGACCCAAAGTCACCCACTCGGTCACCGACCCAAAGTCACCCACTCGGTCACCGACCCAAAGTCACCCACTCGGTCACCGACCCAAAGTCACCCACTCAGTCACCAACCCACCCACCCACTCAGTCAAGTGTCCCCACCCACCCACACAGTCACCCACACACTCAGTCAACTCAGTCACCCACCTAGCTGTCAAGGGGGGGGGGGAAGCCTAACCCTGTCGTACGCCCCCCCCAAAATTACATCCCGGGCAATGCCGGGTCTCAGCTAGTTGAACTATAATTATGAATGGTAGCGGATGTGTTCTTGCTGTGGGTTTTTAATGTACAGGCATACCCCACATTAACGTACGCAATGGGACCGGAGCATGTATGTAAAGCGAAAATGTACTTAAAGTGAAGCACTACCTTTTCCCCACTTATCGATGCATGTATTGTACTGCAATCGTCATATACGTGCATAACTGATGTAAATAAGACATTTGTAACAGGCTCTATAGTCTCACCGCTTGCGCACACCTTCGGTACAGGTAGGGAGCCGGTATTGCTGTTCAGGACGTGCTTACTGGCGCATGCGTGAGCTGCCGTTTGCCTATTGAGCGAGATGTACTTACTCGCGAGTGTACTTAAAGTGAGTGTACTTAAACCGGGGTATGCCTGTATTGCAAATTCACTGTTACCACATGACTTAGGCTGCTTGTTTTGAAAGCCACAATCTCCCTTATATCTATTTGCCTTTTTTGACCCAAGACTAGTCACAGGGACTCTCCCGGTTAGAAAAAATAGACTTTTATTTTTCCATTGGTTTAAAACAGGGGTGGGGAACCTTTTTTCTGCCAAGGGCCATTTGGATATTTATAACATCGTTCGCGGGCCATACAGACAGACAGACAGGCAGGCACACGACAGGCACACAGCAGGCATGTAGGCACACAGAACCCCGCCCCCCTACCTCTGGTAGTTGCTGCTGCTGGGGGGATCGTGTAGGGCGGATGCTGGGGTAAGTGCGGGGGGAACTGCTGGAGAAGCATGGGGGAAGTGCGGGGAATGCTGCGGGGAAAGTACGGTGACTGCTGGGGGATCGCTGGGGCTAGGACGGTGGCTGCTGGGGATTGTGTAGGGCTGCCGGCGCCTCACACCACCTCCTCCCTTCTCCCGATCGGGGACGCGCGGCCATTTTTTTCCCAATTAGCGCGACCCGGTTATAGCAGTTGCCTTAGCAGGGCCAGACCAAATGATTTCGAGGGCCTTATACGGCCCTCGGGCCTAACGTTCCCCACCCCTGGTTTAAAAAATAAATTAAAATGATTGCGACAGTCCTTAATAGAAAAAACTACACAGACATACCCTACTGATGTTGTGGGTTTCGATTGTCTGCCAGTGTGAGTCTGACCATTTTTACCAGACAGTTCCCCCAGATAAGTGTTACTGACCCAGGTTTTTAAAGTCTAGTTTCCTGGCAACATAGGGCTATCTGGAGCTGAGAACCACATGATTGAACTTCACGGGACACGCAGAATCTGGTCCATATCCAGGTAAAAACAAAAATCCAGAAACATCCCAGCAGCTTTTTATCTTGTGCATGTGATATGTATTCAATAAGTACATTGACAACGTTTTTTTTGTGTGATTCTTCCAAAAACACTTTTGTGGAAAGAAGACGAGGTAGATGGGTATCATCATTTTGAGATGGAAGAGGATACTGATCAGTAAATTAGCCTGGACCAGTTTAAGGTACCAATCCATTGACTACTAAAATGCTGCAATAAGCAGTACTTTGGGATGAATGTTTTAACTCTACTCCACATTACTCCACATTTTGGAGTCACACAAAAAAAATGACGGCTTCCAGATGTATGAACCGACTGATCCGTTTGTTTAGATTATGCTGTACAGCTGATGCCTAGATTAGTGCTGGCTGGACAAAGCTGAGGGAAATTTGTCTGGTTTTCACAATGCCATGTTTATATTTCATTTGGGTTTCGCCTTCAAAGCTGACCTCTCTTTGACCTTCTTGAGTTGCATCCACAAAGATGCAAACTTGAACTAATGACAACATTTCTATTAACATATCAAGTTGTCCTTCTTGCATCACTCTAAAGGTTGGTGAGCAAAAGAAGATGCGAATGGTCTCGAGAAGAAAATGTTGACTCTTGGGCTCCTATTTAAAATGTGAACGCTTAACCTGAAACATATTAGTCTTCCCTAATTAACTTTGAAATGCTGATTATTTGTTGATGTTTTACAACACACAATTTATGCTTTGCATCTTGATTATTCCCTTTTCAGTTTGTGATGGATTATCTTGGAAATAGCCGCATGTAAATTCATAAGCTTTTAAAATGGCCGGTTTATTGAATTAGAGGTAATTGAAGCAGCACTTGAAATGAAACAAATATATATGTTTTTAAATATATGCAGCCTTTGATTACTTTTATTGAAAACGAATTACCTAAGCTGCTGATCGATTCATTCTCCCGTAATCGATCAGCAAACTCTTGCTTCCTAGGGTTCACTAAATGGCTTCCTTTCAGTTTCACGCAATCCTTCATTCAGTGTAACTCAGCCGCTTCAATGTATTCTTATGTTACGTAGTTAACATCTATTGTTACAGTTTGCAACTCTAACTTCTGAGAATATTAACACACTATCACAAATGTTGCAAATATTTTGCACTGCTAGGTGTTAACCTGCTATAGAAATCAGGATACTCATTGTATTAAAAATGGCATTAAGAGTTGAAATAAAAGAAAAGGGTAAATGGAGTCAAACATTTAATTGTCTGATATTATCTGGCAATATAAAGATAGATCACTTTGTCTATCACCCAAACTACTGTTCTGTACTCTCTCTTTTCTACATCAGCAACACTAGATGACAGTATGGTCATTCACTAGTAAAGCTTCTAATGCAATATTCATCAAATTCTTTTTCATTGAACACTGCCAGTATAATAGTCAAGATAAAATAATTCCTTTGTTTACCGACTCTAAAGATAAGAATGTGGGTGGCTTTTTTTTTTTTTAAGAGGGGGCGGGGAAGATGTTTTAAATTCTAGTATTGAGTATACATCACAAGAAGGTTTTTGCAAATTGATATTACCATATTGGCCCGAATATACTGTAGTACGGCCTCGCACATATTACGACCCTAACGTTTTTGAGATCTTCTACATAAAAACTAAAAGGTGTTAGGCTGCGCATATAATACGAGTACTGTTTTTTTCGGAAGGACATTTTTAGGAAAGAACAGGACTATATTCAGGCCAAAACAGTATATGCTAACCTTCCTAGATGGATTGCTAATGAAAAATGGAGCCTGACCAATTTTGGGGCATGTTTAATAAACATGTAAATGATGTGACATTGGAGAACAAATGGCAGCAATGTGATATTTCCTGGAATCATTTCCTTCCACAGGCCAAGCAACATGACTTGTTTAGGCCCCGCTCAGAAAGCCTTCTCGTGAGCTATTCGTTCTGTTGCAAACTCTTTTGAATAGGTTCCTTCATAAAAGTCTTTAACATATGCCCTAATTGCTGTTTAGACCTCACATGCCCTCTCCTCTTTGTTAACCAAGGTTGCAGGTTTTAATTGAACAAGTACACAAAAATGGTGTAAATAAGCAATAAGTAAACGTGTGCATTCATATAGGGCCTTTTTTTTTTTTTTTGTCCTGAAATCATTGCCGAAGGGCTTCTGGCCCCCAGCTCAGGAATCCTGACCAAAATGCCAGAAGTATTACACAGTCAAGGATTGCAATGTAAACAGAACTCTCTGCCATAAGAGCTGGGTGGTACTTTTCTTTTTTTTTTTTATATATAAAGGAGGGGTAGTGGAGGAAAAAATGCCTCTGCTCACAGCACAGTAGTTGTAGTGTTATTTGTGTTTTGGCTGCACAGTTGAGGGTTTTTTTGATTTTTTTTTTCAGCTACACTACAAGAGGACAGATTAATTAATATTTTGGACTGGCAGAGATTAGTATCTAAATACTGAGATGTTGAGTTACAAAACGTGGTTTGGGTATTGTTGCTTGCTTTGGCCCGATGGTGTTTCAGAATCGGAAGGAAGTATGTTTGTGGGAAAACCTTATACATACAGTGTGTATGCACAGGCATATAGAGCAGTGTTTGTTTAACCTTTTTTTAATGTTAAGCAAACCTATAATTTATAATGTGAAATTCGGCGGAACCCCAACCCTCTCTAATAGCGTGTCTGAGATGCATTGTAAATGTATTCCCCCCTCCCCCCGTCTGGCTCCTAGGTAAATTACATCGGTGCACAATATTTGGCTATTCTGCATAGTTTCTCATTTCGGGGTGCTGTATTCAGGCAGCTGGGAGATCATGTAGGAAGGCTGAACATGATAGGTGCCAGGATCTTTTGTAGTACAACTTTATTCATGTCCATAGGCACGGGGACACTTCACGCACATACACGATATAGGTGAAATAGTTGTACGTTGCTTTACATCATTCTTTGCTATTCATGAAATAGTCCTTCCCAAAGTGCCCACTCTTGGCACTCCCAGTGAGGTGCATATATTTGGCTGTGTTGCTTATATTTGACCGAGTCCCCCTTCAAAGTAACAGCCATAATAACACATCTACTTTGGGCCCTTACTAGGATCCAGGCCGGTTCTGTGCAGGTAAAGACTATATCCCATTCCTGATTGAGAACTGCCAATCCTTACAGGTTAAAGAGACTACATATGTTGATCCTCTGACACCCAGGATCCATCAGCATTTGGCATGTCTGTCTTCCCTCTCTGGGACCTGCGTGTTTCCGTTGGACATCTCATGGGGACAGTGCCTTTTAGCAAAGATCCCAATCTGTAACATAATAAACGGGGGTGGGGGGGCCTGAGCTCTCCTATTACTTCAGGAACCTACTCTCTATCTCTCCTCTCCTTTTGTCCTCCGGGAACCTCCCTTTCAGAACCTTCCTCCTCTCCTATATACTTCCCTGTGATGTCCGTATCCCTTTGTCCACACAGGGTGGGGCCTAACATATACTGCTCTACTAATTCACCCCTTGCAGCAAACCGGTAACCCCATTGAGTGGGATTATATAAGGAACCCCAACCCTCTCTAATAGCGTGTCTGAGATCAGATGCATTGTAAATTCTTCTGTTTTTGGTACAATTTTCAAATGACCTAAAATTGTAGGGAACGCTTTTGAGATGCCCTGGGAACCCCTGTAGAAAAACACTGATCTAGGGCATACATGTGTATGCCATGTGCACCACTTGATTTACTGTATAGGTATATTGTGAACATGAAGCATAATCATTGCATGTAAATAAGCAATGGGAATCATTTAAAGTAGCAGTCTTAGGCCCGTAATATAGTGGGCATGCTTGCTGCGCCGTGCGCGCGGCACTTAGAGTTGGCAGTGGTTAGCCAGTCATTGTATGCTCGGGCCGTGCACGGCAGTGAGCGTGGAGCCGGCCGACGGGGAAAGATTCAGAAAAGTATGTATTCGCACCGCTACCGCCGTTGTAATGTATGTGTGCATACATACATACACCCAGTGACACACACATATACCCAGTGACACACACACACCCAGTGACACACAAACAAACAGTACCTCCCAAGACTGTCGCTCACAGCAGCACGGACCCGTTCACACAAAGTGTGCTGCACTTGCACGCGCGTTCGCACAGGCGCACGTGCTCACTATAAGCTAAGCGGCCTAAGCTGTTTTTTTATTTTATTTTTTTAATCCTTTTTAATATGTGCATCAATACAATCTAGAGCGAGCTATCTCTGTCTGCTGTTTCCATCAATACAATACACACACTGATTGGCAACTTAGCTAATTACTCATCGATCAGTGAAGATTCAGCTCGGGGGTTCACTAAATGGCTGTCGGTGCAGCAGAAGAGGAGCAAAGATGCAAAGTTCTGTGGGGAAGATCATGTGACCAGGCAGTCACTAGATACAATTGGTGCACTGCTAATAGAGAGGGCAGGGCTCAAAAAGGGGGGTGCCAGAGCCTGTTTCATAAAATGTTGGCTACATTATAATACATTAAAAATTTAATTCAGAGTTGTTTTAAAAAAAATGCTACAAGTATTTTTTCATAGTACAGGACACATTTATTTAAAAAAACCCACATGTAGATTATTGCTTGGTCTGCAACTTTAAAAGCTTGCCACACACACTGCTAAGTAACTCTCAGCTGCAAAATTGGCATATAAATGTATTCAGTTTATAAACAAAGATTGTGACATTTTAAGATCACTGCCACCACAATGGGAGGAAGTAATTAGGTTTATGTACATCGGTGCACCCGACTGATACGTGCAATTTTAGAATACAGCAGAAGAGCTGCCATAGGAATTTGGGGATAAAAGTTAGAAAAAAACACGGAATTACTTTTTTTGTACAGTGTTGCAAAGGTTTTATATAAAAGGCAAGGTGAGCGGCAATAAGTGTACCAGGATATATCAGTGACATTTCGAGGAAAATGTCTACTGCTGCTTTTTGTTCTGCTTTTGCTAAGCGTGAGCAGTGCTTCTCATCACCACATTCTGTTGAGTAGGAGAAGGCAAAGGACATTTGACTAGAAGTGCATAGTTTGGCACCAACTTGATATAACCTCACTTTATAACGCTCGAGACATAGGAGATAGACTGCAAATTATATGGAAATTAAATTATTGTGCCTTCAAGCTTTCCTTATATTTTAATACTAACACTGTGTGTGGAATAATTTTTCGCAATACACCGACTATATAATCAGGAATCTTGTCTCATTGAAGAAAGGAAAGCTGCAACAATTGCCAAACTGCAGTGATCAGGGCTCATTTATATACCAGTAACAGGTTTTGAGAAAATCGATTGCATTTTGTTTAACTAAACAGTGAACTTTTTATAATATTACATTGTTCATAGACATGTATATTATTGACACACACACACACACACGCATGCATGTATACACAACCCTGATGAAGGAGCCTGGAGTGGGACCGAGACATTGGATTTTTCCTTTGTCTTAATAGACTTTTTTTTTTATTATTGTGTGTGTGTGTGTGTGTATAATATATATTTCACATGATTTTTGTTGTTGAACTCCCTCTCCTTCCCTGGTTTTTTGCTTCCCACACCAATTGATTTATCATTTTGCTAGCAAGCAGACCTGGACTGTTAGGGCAGGAACACACTCACTTTTTTCTCGTAACTTTTGTTGCGGACCGAAACCAGTTGACTTGAATACATTTTTCTGCGGCCTGAATGAAGCCAGCAACGTGGAAAAATCTTGCCATTCAAGGCCGTCTGAATGTACATTTCAGCCACACAGTAAGCTGCATTGGTAGGCAGTGGACTGCTAAATACAACCATTTTTCGCAGCAGAGAGTTAGACAGGTGATTAGCATAATTAGCTCAGAGTAGGCTATACATATGGTAATGCTAAATGTGTAAATGCCAGCTGCGGTGTAAAATTTATGTCAGGGGTCGACAGGACTGTGCGAAAGTATTGTGTTACAGCTGCAGGTCAAAGTCTCCTTTGCCTACACCCTTTTCTCTTGTTGGTGAATGCAGCAGCAGAAGAGAGAGAGAGACAGAAATATAACAGATAAAGCTTTGATTGAACAGCAGAGCTCCAGCAAGAGGGGGAACATTTTGATTCTGTTTTACGTCAAAATACTAGAAGTGTCAGGTTTGTGGTGTGTGCTATATTTCGAACATTTAGAATAGAAGGAGCAGACTTGCTGGCAGAGAGAGAGGTTTTTGTGTGCTTTAAATGCATGCGAGTGTATGTAGGTACATGTATGTGAATGTAGTCTCACACGTGCACTGCTTTTCGTTAGTTTGTTTTGGAGCAGTTGTGTTTTGGGAGCAAAAATGCAGCCAGTCTTCAAAGTGACAGATTTCTGTGTAATGGTATCTCGTCAGCAACACCGTTTTCTAGCTGTCGGACGGAGTTTGGAAATGGAGCCAAGCGGTTTTATGTGTAGGTTGCTATACTTACTCCCCAGGCTCCTGCAACCTTCTAAACCACACAATTCTTTATACATCGAAAAAGGACCATTACTGGTTGTGTGTGTGTGTGTGTGTTTAATGAACAACTCGGTGATAGGTAGACCAGTCATAATCTTTGTTGCTAGGAACTGTATATTCACATATTTTACATCAAACATTTTTTCTTTTTCTTTTTGTATTCTTCCAGTAAGTAGTGGTGTTGACAGAATATAGTTCACACCACACTGACTTTGTGATGAAACTTCCTCCTGGCCGCAGGGGGTCCTTTATGAATCAAGGCCTAATCCAGCTAATCCTGATCGCAACAGAATCATGAAAGTGGCCCCCAGTGCTGTGTGTTTTCCTGCACAGATACAGAGAAGGAACAGTGCTGGAAATAAATCAGTGCAGCGTGATGTTCCACACAGGCTGGGGAGCCCGTGTGAAGCTGGGGGTTTCTTTTGTGTCCTGCCCCATGCGGCCTCAAGTGGAAAGCTTGATGCATAATGATGAGAGTAGTGTTCAGAGCAGTGTAGTGATGTCAGCTCTACAGACGCTGAGACGAGAACTAGGGTTAATGTTATGCAACAAGCTGAATAGACCAAACAAGGGAGCAGGGGCTTTAAGCATTTTATCTTTAAAGATTTGAGCATGGTCAGAAAAAAAGTTCCTTTCTCGCCCAGATATTTATTTGTTTCTTTAACATTTCCAATTTAGTATTATGCTTGTGCTATGTCCACGGATTAACGTTTTTTTTTTTGTTTGTTTTTTGTAAAATCTGCATCTTTATTTTAACTTTTTCTGGTTGTTTCTTTAAAAAAAAAATTGAAAAAGTATTGACAGGTTTGAATTTGGTGATTTATCAGTGCACTTATTTTTAGATTCCATACACCCCATGGGTAACCTTGTCTCCTACGCGTGTCTGGGTTTGTTGCTAGAGTGGATCTCAATAAGAAATGATGCTTCATTTCCATTTTTTTTATCGGTTTTCACAGGAACGCGGGGGTGGGGGGGTTACCGTTGTATCCCAAGCTATGGCACACATTTTGCATTTGTTTGCTGTTATTTGCAGAATACAATTAGTTATTTGGCTATTGTGCTTGATTTGAGGAATTGTTGTCTCCGTTGAATCAACTGTTTGCTTTGTATGTGAGTAACCAAAAGGTAGTGATGTTAATGGGCAAAGTACTTTTATGTGGTATAATTATCCCAAATGTGCAAGGTTGCTAAGCATGTGTTACAGTAGGTTCCTTGTTTGCGATGCCCTGCACTCAGATTTCTGAATGAACCATTTAAGTATCCAGTGAAAAATAGGCTTCACGACAGATCCAATGTTGTCTTTGGAGCTGGTGGCCATGTAAAGAAATATGGAGATGGGGAGAGCTATGACAGGCAGCAGTTTCAGTGCTGGGGGAGAGCTGACCTGACCTGATTGTCTCTGACAGTGAGAGCAGTTCTGCTTCACTGGAAAGACTTTAAATAGGAAGCCTTTTAGGTAACAACAGATGGCATAGAAAGCAGCTGGCAGGGAATCCTCAAAAAGAACAGAACAACCTGCTTACACTATTTTCATTCATCTCCTCCTTTTTCCCCAGTGTTTTTAGCTTGGTGGTCTGCTACATGTCATAATTTTTACACATCGGAAATCACTTGGCTTGAGAGGTGCATCTTTACTACAATTGCATGTTGTACCTCCCAGAGTCAAATTGATGCAACATTACTCCCCTTTCACATCAAACTTTTGAGACTAGGAGAGGCCCAAAGAAAGAAACAAGGCATGGCTTAAATTCTATGTTTAAAAAAACAAAAAAAATCTATTTCCTTTAAATTACATTTGACCAAAAACCAACATGTAAATTCTAAATGTTCATAATTTGATATCATAATCGCGTCGAAGAGGATCTCTGTAGTTTCCAAAGTTAATGCATGTTGGTGCAGCTTATGTTATTACAGTCTGAGGAATGCATTACCTGCATGAATATGGACACCAAAATTCCATATATTAATGCTCTAATCCTCCCTAGTTAATCCCTCCCCTGGTTTTTTTTTTTTTTTTTTTTACAGGATTGATAAACCAGGGGGTCTTCCAGAGATGGATCATGATATATTTAGCTCTGGGAGCTCTAATTTTCAAAATACTTACCACAGAAGTTGCTGGTATTGCTTAGTTTTTTAAAAGGGGATTTAAATGGCCGTCCAATTGGAAGCGACAACCAATTTTTATGGATTCGATTTGGCTACCATGTTATATGTCTGTAGGGAGATTTAAACCCGGTAACTTCAACAGCAAGTATATAGGGAACATTGGGTTCCCACACTGTAAAAAAAAAAAAAACACTAGTCGGGGAGGATTGCTGCTTTAACATAAATGAATTATACTGCTGAGCAAATCATCAAAGCCCTAATATCATTAAAGCCCATGTCAATTAAACCAAATGCTCCTCTTGCAGGTTTTTGGTAGGACCCAGTCGCTTTACACACTAGTAGTCTAGTGCCTTTTTAAGCATTGAATCTGGCTGGGGTCCATTTGTTGGCTCCTTGTGACCTGGGGAAAGTCATTAACACTGTTACCCCTGACACTGGCGTTTTTAAGCTTTAAGCAGCAGAATTCTGAATACAGCCCATCATACGCTGTCTGTACTGTACAAGAACATTTTTTTATTATTATCTGACTTTTACCCTCGGTTCAGACACATCTCACAAAGTTAGGAAATGCTTCTTTACTTAATATATAGAGAATTCACCGAGTTGTTCAGCAGGTGTAGCATAGGCCATTACGGCAAAGTAACACTTTTTTTTTAGTTTGTTTTTTCACTTATTGCTACTCCATTCTGGAATACCCTTCAAGTCAATGTTTGCCTAGCTCACTCTTCATTTTTGAGATACATTGAAAACCCCGGCCACCAAAAGACTTATTCATGAATGAAGCATTCATATAGTTTAAGTGTACTTGGTGGCGTGGGGCGTGGACCTTCAGTCCACGAGTTACAGTACTTTTGTTACCCACTGAGACCTCTAATTCGCTTACACTGCTCTGTATTTTGTCCAACTTAGAATGTTTACCTAGGGCAGGGTTTCTCCATGTACTGATGATGTACTTCTACGCTTGCTGCCCATATCCCTGTATTGTTACATTGTTGCTATGCTTTTACTGTAAATTAATGATTGTCAAACCCTAAGCCAGACAAGTTTTCTGAGGCAATAACCAAACTTTCTATTCATATGCAAAGGAGCTGCATTTTCCTGTGTGCAAGTGTTCTAGTTATTCCTAAAACCTAGTGTGGCTGGTGGTCCCGGAGGGGAGAGTTTGTGAGCCAGAAACGTGTAGCAATGGTAACATGGAGATTTTTCTCTCTCCTCGTGTTGGAATTTAGGCAAAATAACATGTCTGCACTGTCGTCCTATATTTCTCAGAGAAGCAGGAAGAAATCTAATGTTGGTCCACTAAAATGGATCTGCTTTTCTCCAAGACAAATACGGCTACTGGAACTTTGAACTTTACAAGAACAAAAAAAGGCAGTAACATTGAATGGATACGTTTCTTACTATTTGTAATCCGACACTTGTGGGAAAATTCAAGATGGCCACCACAAAATATTGCACTACAGTCTACTTACTACAGGAGTGTCCAACAAGGGTCCTCAAGGGCCACCTATCCTTTCTTCAGCACAGGTGGTTCAATCAGTGGCTCAGTCATTGACCGAGCCATTGTGTTAGCCACCACAGCTGAAATTAAGGACATCCTTGCACCTGACCTCTTGGTGGCCCTTGATGACTGGAGTTGGCGACCCCTGGTCTACTGCTTATGGGCAACACACAATGTCTAAACCAGAGTGACACTGAAGGGGAATATACCTTATAAAACTGCTCCCTTTGGACAAGAGGTGGGGGGGGGGTTTGTGTTTGTTTTCAAACTCCATTGAACATGCACACGATAAACTTTCCGTAGAAAAAACTTGACTAGGTGAAAAATAATCAATGTTGCATTCTTTGTAACCAAGGCGTTTGTGCAATCTGTACTCAATACATTTTACATTAGCATTTTGATCTCTCGTAATTCTCGGTTTCAATGCGCTTATGCTTGGTTCTTACTGATGGGAAGTCTATATAAAGGCAATAATGGGAAGACCATGTGGGTCCTGTAAAGTTTTTAAGGTGACATTTATGTCCACACATTTTGTAGTGCAGGAAGGAAGGAACAGCTTCCTAAGGCCTAGGACATAGTACATTCAGCGTCGCTGAGGCAGGCTGAGCCGCGCTGAACAGATGCACAAAGCCCCTGCATCTGTAATCAGCGCGGCTATAGTTTCTCCCTCCGCATGCGCGCTGATGCGTGCGTAGGCTGAGAAACTTGGAACAGACACCCAAGTTTGAAATTTGCCGCTCGGGGAAGCGGAGGAGCGGTCACATGACCGCTCCCGTCCAATGGGAGCGGGGGACTAGCCCCGCCTCCTGCTCCGCCTCCTGGCACGCCCTGCCTCGCCCCCTGAGCGCGCTCACTGCCTCGCCTGCAAGGACAGGAAAAGCATAATTTTCAGCAGGCGAGGCAGAGCAGGAGCGTGCCTCAGCGAGCTTCAAGGCCACTATGTCCCAGGCCTTATACTCCATGTAATGACTCCTAATGCATGTCTGTTGTCAAGGAAATCTCCAAAATGATATTGAAGTACATGTTCTTTTTGTGGTTCCTTTTTTGTTCATTCTCAGCATTATTATTATTTTTTATAGTAATCGCTGCAACCCCCATAATGTACTGCACATAATGTAATGAACTTTCATGCTCTACGCTAGTATTTTAAATACCCTGTGTATCCTTGTGTTACTTTTGCTCTCTTATACCAAGCGCACCTTTTGTAATCCTAGTGTAAAAGAAAGTCACTTTCCCTGTGCCAATATTTCTTCTTTTTTTTTTGCGGAAGTATGTACATAAAAGCCATTGATCCTGAAATGTGCTATTTGGGCCAGACTGTTTATACAAGTGCAAGACATTGTAACAGACATTTTTTTTCAGCCTGCTCTGCAGCGAAAAACTTTCAAGTGGTTCAACGTCTACGTATGGAAGCCTTGTATTGGCACGAGGGTGGAAAATGAACTGCAAGGGAAATAGAGTTTATTATGGAAAAAAAATCTAGTTTACTGGAGCAATTACACAAGGTTTTTAAAGACTTGCAATAGTACATTTTGCTATTATGGGCACGTTTTTTTTTTGTTTTGTTTTTATTTAAAGTGGTTCTTTAGGTTCAAATGCTAACGTTTTTTTAAAATACATTTGACTTTGCCAGTTGGTGGACGAGTAAGCCGCGAGTTGAATTACACACGCCAGAAGATTGGAGAAGAGGCCATGTTCAATCCCCAGCTTATGATCCAGACACCGCTCGAAACTGGTGCTAATGTTCTAACAGCAGAAGCTCTAATGCAACATCTCCACTCCGCACTTGAAGCCACTAAAGTGCAGGTCTACATGTACAACAGGTAAGTGGGGAGTTTTCACACAGCTCTACGCTTTTACCCATATCTAAATATCATTGCATGTGTTCATAAAAGCCACATTGCACTTCTTTAACTGAAACAATATGGTTCCAATTTACATTTTGCAAGTGTCTAGGGCGCATACTACCTTCCCACCATTTTTGACATGTTAAGGGAAAAGTTTTAAAAATAGGAAACCTGAATATATGAATAACATAACATGTATTTTGTTTTAAGGTTCAAATGTATAGACTGGAATACGGACATGGTTTTCATTTTATACAGGAGGTATTATTGGAAGTGTTTGCATTTGTCATTATGTGCTTCTTTTATAGGCAGTGGAAATTGGAAAACTTGTGCTTTAAATCGGGAGAACTCATCACAGAAGCAGGTTACATGGCCCAGGTAAGAGAATGCAAACTGCACAAAAGCAGTATGTATCTGGTGAAATATATTCACTAGCTCTGAACCTGTATTTAATTTTCTTTCACAGATTATAGAATCGTTATATCCCTGTTTGATTATCACACCCTTGGACTGCTTTTGGGAAGGAGCAAAACTGCAATCAGGAACAGCATATCTTTCGTAAGATAACCTCTTGAATGTTCTTTTTGTTTTTTTCTTTCTGTAGGGCCTACACCTTAACTGTATTAGAAAACCGTGCATGAGAGATGTTAGCAGGCAAAACAAAACCAAAATATAACGCACAATGAAGTAATATTGCATTCAAGTTGAAATGTTTTTGCTACGCTCACATTTGGGGACTACTAGACTTGTATGCATGCAATTTTTCTCTTCTTTGTCTCATCCTGGGAACCTTTTATAGTACGAGCTTGGGAACATGTTTGTAAAGACCAAAGCCTTCATGGACATGAACAACAATGATGCTTTTCTTTCAGTGCTTTAATGAAACAAACAAATTGTACTTTCTTTTTTTTTTTTTATTCTTCTAGTTGAGCAACTTTATATTTCATAGTCCTTCTCCTACAAAGAGTTAATTGTTTAGTTTAGTTGGCATGTGCAGGCAGTTTTGGGTAATTATGCAAGTTAATGTCTGAGTTATTGTTCTTGTCCTGGTTTGCTTGTCTCTGGAAAAGCAATTTGCAATGGCCATCCTCTAACCTACAGTGTACCGTTTTTGATGGCTGCAGGATTTTATGTTTTCTGGTTGGGAGATTTGAAATAATGACTTAAGCCTGGTTGGGCAGATGCAGTTTGGCTTGAACAGCAAAATGAGGCAGCCAAAAACCTTGCTGATCTGTCTGAGACTTGTGGGGTTGCAGTAGCTACACCACGGGTGTTTCCCAAGCCGTCAGACTTAATAGTTTGATACATTTTGCAAACTATATCCTTGGCCGACCTGTTTGTAATGCATATACCTGTTCATCATTAGTTTATATTTATAAAAATGTCTCACTATCTCTATTTCTGTATCTCGCGCTCTTTCACTTTCTGACACAGATTTAAAACGGGGTCTTACATTCAACTTGTGAAAAATAATTTAAATAGGCAAAATGTCATTTATGTGTCAAGTCTATCATTTTTATTAAATAATATAAAAATGACACACAGTACAAATAGCATATTTAGTTTGGAGAATAATAAAATCTAAAGTGATGCAAAAAAATACTAAATGTCAGTTTTGGTTATTCCATGATTTATGAAATATGTGCTATCTACTATAGAGCTTTAAATGGTACTACGGTATGATATTATACAATGCAAAGTGTAACTGTCTACAAATGTTTCCGGCTGAGGTCATACACTCCGCTTTCTTGCGAGAGTGCGAGCTCTTAGGCCGAGCTCATGGTGGCCGTGCGGGCGCGCACCATTACACGCACTCCTGCAGCCCAGCAATGTGTGCACAAGGCTGCAGGAGATTGGGGAGGCGATCGGGAGCGTGGCGAACGTGTCACGAAGCTGGTTCGCCCTCATTGGCTAAACCAGCTCACGTGATGCGGACGTCACGCGACTGCAGCCCGAAATCTCAAATTGCCTTGTCTCGGCAAAATGTAGCAGTGGGGACTTGAGGAAATTCAATAGTAAATCAAGTAACAGTCCCGAAAGTGTGCGCACGCACAGCAACGCCCCCACCATGAGCGCGGCCTTGCCGTGCCGCACGGCTGTAGCCCAAGTGATCTGTGCTCATGGTGTTTCAGGCGATTTTGGGGAGGGGGTGGTGCGTGGCGGAGGTGTGGCTATGACATCACGGAGCTGGATCGCTGTGATTGGCTGAACCACTCACGTGACGCAGCAGCCACCTGAAAAGACACAATTTGTCTCCTCAACGCTGCTGCGTCAACGCGCTACTTCGCCTGCACGCATGCACTTGGCTAACTCCATATAGGAAAGAACGAGAGTACGCTTGTCGTGCCCGCGCACGCAGCAACTCCGCAAGTATGAGCTCGACCTAAGAATGTGAAGAGAAACCATTTGTAAACAGCACAGTTACACGGTCTGCAGGCTAAGGTTTACAAACAGTTTTCATTGTCCTGTCACAATTTGTTTTCTTCCATAGAGGTAAACCCACTTTGCATTGGACAAACTTTGACCCTTTGGAATTACTGGAGGAGTTAAAGAATCTAAAATATCAAGTGGACAGCTGGGAGGAAATGCTGAATAAGGCAGAGGTTGGCCATGGATATATGGACAGACCCTGCCTCAACCCATCTGATCCAGATTGTCCAGCCTCGGCCCACAATAAAAATTCAACCAGAGTGAGTCTATTGATGGTCAACAAGCTCCTAAAATGTATTCCAGTCTTGGTTATGCCGTTTACATTTCTATGCACTGCATAATGGATGGTTTTCCATTTTATTGTAGCCTCTGGATGTAGCTCTTGTGTTGAGTGGTGGATGCTACGGACTGTCAAGAAAGTATATGCACTGGCAGGAGGAGCTGATCATTGGTGGAACAGTTAAGAATGCGAGTGGAAAGCTCGTCAGGTAATACAGATACATTAAAGTAATGTTTTACAATGGGCGTGTCAGTAGTTGTCTCCAAAGCATCCTCGAGATTATCATATTAGTATTCCTATTAATGTAATTATATTTGTGTTTGTGTTTGTGTTATGGACTATCCCTTCACAGATGCCCACTAACTGTCCCATAAAATACTTTCATTGATTTCTCTGCAACAGTGGCTGGGAACACATTTCCGACACAGTAACCGATACATTGAAAGCAAAGTACTTCTCATATTGAAAACAAATATGGCCATAATCTCTAAAAGACCACACCAATTTTGGTAGGGTTCATTATTTTAGTGTTGTGTGTTTTCTAATGATATGCGATGGCCACTTGTAGTAAAATTTGGCTTGTATGTGGATGGTTCGAGTTTCCCCTATTACAATCTTTGGACCAATTGCAATTTACTTTGTATAAGTAAAGGTGCAATTATCCGTACAGAGTATGATTGCACAGTGAGGAGGGGAGTGACTTGTTCATTTCTGTTTTAAACAAAACTCACCCTTTGTGTATTTCCCAGATTCCTGCAGAGTGTCAAAGGTTTAGTCTGGTATTACTCTAAGGAAAGCCAAACGCTTTGTGATTCCAGACAAGTTACTGCGCATGGCACAGCAGTATTAAAGCTGCCTTTTAAATATGTGCAATGCTGACCTTCCTGCTTTTTTTTTTTATATATATATATATATATATACAAAGGAGGAAATTAATGACTCGAGGCCCCAGAGTGTAAACTTTTAAAATTTCTGTAAAATACATTTACTTTAGCAAAAAAGACTGCCCAAACACCTATCAGATTTATTACATTTCCTAATGAAACTGAAGGGAAAATATTATTTTGAGGTGCTCCTTTTTGAAGTGATGCAGTTTTTTTTGTGTAGATTAGAAACTTGTTTTACACTTTTATTATTTTTGTATGTTTCAGTGCCCAGGCATTGCAGACCATGTTTCAGTTAATGACTCCTAAACAAATGTATGAACACTTCAAGGGTTATGAATATGTTTCCAATATAAATTGGAATGAGGACAAAGCAGCTGCGATCTTGGAGACATGGCAGCGTTTGTATGTTCAGGTAGGATGGAGTAGCCGTAACATTTGGTTAACTGTTTTTTTTTTTTGTTTGTTTGTTTGTTTTTCTGCTCTTAAAATATACTGGTCTCTTGTAGAATCACAAAGTTGTATACCTGACCAAAATATGAAGCAACCCTATTGTTGTTTTTTTATTTATCCCAACGTAGTGCTGATCAGATAGCAGGAACATTGCCTTTTTAATACCTAAGGCTGCGCTTATAGTGACGCGACGTCGCATCAAAACAAATGCATTGCCGCCATCACGTGCACCTATAGTAAGCACGACACGACTGCTTGGTCTTGAGCACAGGAAGTCGCCTCCAATATTTGATTTTTCCAGCGACCGTAGCCTGACGGCGTCGCTGGCACTATAAGCATAGCCTAAGTGACACACCAGTGTTTCTCAACGGAAGAAGCTAGCTCTCTTGGGTGGGCCCAAGAGACTTAGAAGGGGGTCTCAGGCTGATGAGAAGGACATGCACCCTGCGACATACAGAAAGTGGCATAGTGTGACAGGAAGAATGGGAGAGGGGGCCACAGAGAGAGAATGTGAGTGACACACACAGAGAGAGGCAATTTCCCGGAATATAAAACCCCAATTATATTCCACTATTTATACATATTCTCTAACATGGGATCTTCTGACACCCCAATCCTCAAACCTGGTTGTTTGCACCAAGTAGAGAATGTGGGCCCCAGAGGCAAAATAATTTTTTGAGGGCTCCGTTCTAAAAGCTTGGGATTCGCTGCTATACCCTGTTCTCTCAGCAAAGCTTCTTAACCTCTTGAACACTGTGTGCAATGAGTTGCGGGCCCCTCTGCCATTCAAAGGGTTAATTCAATCCCTGTCTTTTTTTTTTCTTCCAAATAGCTAGTCAGGGAAGATGGACTATTTCCTCACAAAACTATCGTATGTAAATTATTTACATAATATGTGTTTTCAAAATAAAAGGTAATTAATTTATGTTAATCCTCTTATAATCTTTTCTAATAGCACAACATAGTCTTTCCCTAGAATGGCCGAAGTGCTTTGCCTAGGTGATGTTTCACAGTGCTTCCCAAACTTCTCCTCAAGACCCCCGGCCAGACCAGGTTTCTGTGGCAACCACACAACATTCTTTTCATATGTAAAGTAGGCACATTCAAGTGCAAGTGCATTGGTTATCGCTAAACCCTGGTGTGGCTGGGGGTCACTAAGGAAAGGTTTGGGAACCACTGGTTTTTTTTTAATTTGTAGGCTGAAGGCAAGGGATAAACGAACTGGGGGAAAAAAAAAACCCATGCAAGTGTGACTTGTAAAGAAAGGTGTCTGGAACACATTAGTGAGCCAGAGAATCTGTTCACAGCTGCAGTCCCATTGGTGAGGTCATGTGACTTTGTGGGGGCCTTTGTTTCCCAGGCACTGACCTCTGCTCAGTTGCATGTGACCTCCCTGAACAAGCTAACCAATTAAAAACAGAGGAGAGACATCCCATGAATTTCTTTCACCTCTTCTAGGGGATGTCTTGTCTATGAACACTGCATAATTGCATATAAGAATACATGGTGGCATGACATCCTAACGCACTGTTTGCCTCTGAAGTGATGTTCACTAAACCTTAACCGCACGCTCTCACTCATTTTTTTAGCTCAACTATTTCCAGACATTTTTCACAATGCGTTCATGTGTGGCAGCAAAGGACTTGAGCCACGCGCGATAATTTGGTGCTCAGTTGTATATACTTCCATTGTGTTCATTTCCTGATGCATTTATACTTTGGTGTTAATACCAGTAACTATGCAGGAAGCTTAACATTTATTCTACCATTTAGTATACATGTGTTGAAAGGAGTGCTCTGTTTCTGTTAAATTTAGATTTGTGTAGACTGCATTGGTTTAGATAACCATTTGTTTGGGTCTCCCAAGTATTATAATCTTAATATTAAATGTGTTAAACTGCTCTTAGGTTGTACATCAAAGTGTCGCACAAAACTCCACTCAGAAAGTTCTTTCTTTTACTACGACTACTCTGGCCGATATCCTGAAATCATTCTCGGACGTCAGCGTTATCAGAGTCGCCAGTGGCTACCTACTGATGGTGAGTTAAGTTGCATTTGGGCATAAAGGGAGACTCTTTGGGCTTGGACAACTAGAAGTTGGAGCATGCACGTTAAAAAGTAATGCTTCCCTAAAGAGTTACAAAATTGAAAGCTACAGTTCGAATGCAGCGGATTTGGGGCAACCTGTGGCATTCTAATGTGTTTTGCCTTTGTTTTTTCGACTGTTCCATTTGCAGCTTGCCTATGCCTGTTTAACCATGCTGAGGTGGGACTGTGCCAAGTCCCAGGGTGCCGTGGGGCTGGCAGGAGTCTTGTTGGTTGCGCTTTCAGTGGCTGCAGGGTTGGGCCTGTGTTCATTGATTGGAATTTCCTTTAATGCCGCGACAACTCAGGTATTTACTTCTACACATCACCTTTTCTCCCTTTAAAAAAAATGGTACGGGTAGTCTTGTTGCTTCTGAAGCTGTATCCCACATCAGCAGACGTTGTGCTAATCACCCTGAGCAAGCTACTTCTATTTTCCTGTGCCTCAATTACAAATGAAAATTAGATGGCAAGCACACAGCTATAGTGGTAATGATACAAATTGTGACTGTACCAATGTATTGAATGCAGTCTGTGCCATATAAATACCTTAATATTATTATTATTATTACTACTGAATCGCACATTATCTATCTTTACTTCCTAGCGATTCTGTAGCCATGCTTGGCTAGAAAGATGAATCCATCCACACTTCCAAAAAAAAAAAAAAAAAATGTTTTCTTTTCCCCTAGCTCTTTGAACTAATGTTTTATTCCTTTCAATTAATTAAGTTCGTATACAGCTTGTCAATTTATTAATGTGTACTGGCTGCACAGCTAGTGCATCGAAAAGGAATCCCAGCAATGGATTGTTCCTTTGGTAAATCTGGTGCACTGGTTTTGCTTGCCTTCCCCATCCCGGGAGTCCTTAGTGAAGAGCTCCGTTAGAATTGAATGAAGGTGTTGCACGTGTGTGTGTGTGTGTGTTGCGGCCTGACTGCCTGCATTGTTCCCCTCAGGTTTTGCCTTTTCTTGCTCTCGGGGTTGGGGTAGACGATGTCTTCCTATTGGCACACGCGTTTAGTGAAACTGGGCAGAATAAAAGGATTCCATTCGAGGTAATTACAAAAGTTTTGACATTTTGCTTTTTTTTTATGTCTTTGTTCACACAGGTATTTTCTTTCCAGGTGGTATTTTTTAAAAAAATGTGAAAAATTAACCTTGTGGTTAGATGGGTTTACAAAGAAGTGCGAGCCTTGTGGCCCTGAAGGGTTGAAAAACATTGTGGAGCAGTATTTTTAACTGCTATACCATTATAACATAAATCTTGCTATAGCTGCGCAAAAAAAAAAAAAAAAATTGCTCCATTATGTTATCATTTGCCCTCTTTTAAATCTACCACAGGTATTTGCATATATATATATATTTTATTTTATTGCCCAGTGAAACCGCGTGGTCCCAATTTTACCGTAGTGTATGTCTACTGATGTATGCCACCGTGGGACAGCTCAGAATGTATCGGCTTCAATGTCTTTATCCTCCATTACATGCACGCGTTTCTGTGCCAGGATGATGTGGGGCTACGATCTCCATCATGGTGGCTGCCGTGGTGATACTGGGTCTCTGATTTTAGATTTGAAATGCAGCAAAAAATAAAAGACCCAAATTGAGACGACTGGTGATCCAAGCTTTCATTGAATGTGATTTGGCTTGAATGTGTTTTTTTGTTCGGGGGGGGGTGTAGTGTTTAATGTGATGTGTTTTTATCTTAACCCAGGACAGGACTGGTGAATGTCTGAAGCGAACTGGAGCTAGTGTGGCCCTGACATCTATCAGCAATGTGACTGCATTCTTCATGGCTGCCCTAATACCAATCCCTGCACTCCGGGCTTTCTCCCTCCAGGTAAGCACTCGAGGGAGGGGCAGAGAGTAGCACATGTTCTGGTGGCTGCCAAACTCAAAAACCAGCTGTTTTGGATGTTATTGCACTGCATCAATAAGCACATCAAACTACTCGTGTTGGCAAACCATTCGGAGAATGTTTATACGGAGGAATAATAGGAGTTGGGGAAACGTTGCTTAATGCTAGCAGACAGAATAGTGAGTCAATGGTGCTCGACATGCCTCCATTACAGTCCGCGTCGTATCCTTGTGTCTCTTATCTTCTTGGGAACAGGAAAACACAAACCATGCTCTAATGTGCACACTTTTTAAACCAGAAATTCACAGTGAAGCGAACAGTCACTGAACAAAATTGCACATCATGTTGTATAGGTCATGGAAGCCATTATCTCTACTGTTTGACTTTGTCTGAATGGTGAGATTATTGTTAAGGTTTTGTAGAGCTGTTTTTGGGTAGGTCCCAGAAGTACATTCTACAAAAGAACTGTAATCGGCACACTGCACACATGGGCGTAATTCTGCTTCCATGGAGTTAGTTCTACTGGGATGGATGCTGAAATGCAGTCATTTTTCATTTCTTTACAGATAACCAACATTATTAAAGAAAACTATATTCGCTTATTTATTTATTTTTTCACATGTAAAAATATACAGTCACGCACAGTCCCGACATTAATACAGTAGTACAGTAAGTTTTTTAATCCAATGTGAACAGAAATGTACAAGGGAATTAAGTATTCCTTTTGATTTTTGCAATTCAATTCTTCCATATTGATATCCCTGTATTGCAGGGGATTGTGATGCAGTTAACTTTTAACAAGTATGTGTGAATTCATCACACACCTTTTTTTCTTTTTGTCCTGTTAGATTCCAAACTTAAAGCAACAGCGTCCTTGCAGAATAATAATAAAAAAACAAATGTGAAAACATCTTGTTTGTGATGTATTACAAGGGATTTACAACACCGTTTGTATTTATCATACAGAAACAAGATTGCTTCAGTTTTTTTTTCTTTTTTCTTTTGTAAGTGTTGAATAGAGCTGGCATGATTTCTGTAAAAAGGGGACTTTTTTTTTTTTTTTAAAGATGCTTCAGTTGTCTGTTGGCAAACCTGTTTTGAGGAAGGTCTGCAGCTTTAAGAACCCCTATCTGTGTGTGGCTTATTTTTTGTGTGGTTTGTTAAATTCTTGCTGTCTGTGCCTCTAGTCTTGGAAATGCTTCCAGAGAGCATGAGAGAAATACCAGCAGTTCCTTTTTCTTGGCTCTTCCCTTAGCACAACCCCGGTCACCTTTCCTAACCTCTGTCTTGAATAGATAATAGGTAATGCGGGGGAGTCACACATTAGACAAAAAGAGGCTTTGCACAATGGCAGGATAAAGAAGGGAGTTACAGATGGGCAGCTGTAATGTGCCGCTCTGCCTGACCGACCGCCTCATCTGCTCACATCACCTCGAGCTACGAAGTACACCCACTCTCCTTGTGTGGTCTGCCAGGAATGGCAATGAAAACACACATACCTTGGGCAGGGCCTCATCTGCGCAGCTTTGCTAGTTTTTCCCTGGGTAACTCTCTGCAGCACAGACTTCCCATTCTTCTCTGACATCAGTTACAGGCAGCAGCCTCCAGATTTTCAAACACTGGAACACTGAAACCTTGCAGAGGCCTTACATTTGACCAAATAGGAAAGGGCTGTATAGTCTAGAAGATCTAAACGGATCAATTGCTACAGTAGCCGCATGGCTTCGTTCATTCCCTTTCTTTATTTCTTCCCATGGCATTGGGAAAACGCTTTCATTTGTGTGTGTGTGTGCTGCTTTAAAAAGTATCTCTTTGCCATAGAAACACAAAACACACGGAAAAAAATATATTGTTTAAATTGGTCACAACACTGTGTGTAAAACTTTATAAGGACAATTAATTGGAGCTTGCAGTCTAAAAAATGTTTGTGCCCAAGCCAGAGGCAGATAACCTGGCATGTTGAAGGAAACAGGTGTTTAGAATAGGAGAATAATCCTATTTCAGGAAGTTTGCACAGTAATATTTATTTCTCCCCTCCTGTCTATCCATCTGATACTCAGGCTGCTGTGGTGGTGGTCTTCAACTTTGCCATGGTCCTGCTTATATTCCCTGCTATTCTAAGCATGGACCTCTATCGCAGAGAAGATCGGCGACTTGATATCTTCTGCTGTTTTACCAGGTAAAGCTTCTCCATTACAATCAACATCATTGTAGAACTATTTCCCATGTAAAGTACCTCGTACTTAAAGAATACCTAATTTAAGGTAGAGTTGGGCGATAACAAAAAAATTCCCACGATAATGATCTTAATAAATTTATCACAATAAATATTTGATACAAAAAAAGGCTGAAAAATGTTCTAGTAAATCTAAATGAAATGTGTTGTCAAAATACATCATTTTTGTTTTTTAGATTTACTAGAGCAAAGAGACCTTCATTCCCAAACCCTTTCCATGTCTGCACTTCACATTTTCTCACCTACACTACTCCAATCACCCGAATATCACTCTCATTCATCCACCCCTCGGGGTCCCGGAGGAAGGGGTCCCTGGGGAAGGGGGAGGGAGAGAGAAAAAGGGGTTAAGGACCACCCCACCGAGGGGGAGGGTGGAAAGAGTAAACACACAGAGACCAGTGCAAAGTAGTTCTTACCTTTCACAGCAGCCTGCTGCTCTTGCACGCGCTCTCTCCCCATGCTGCATGAAATTCCTACCCCTCCCTCTGAGTTGACATTCAGAAGGGAGGAGAACTCCGCGAGAGAGAGCAGTGAGAGACAGCACAGCGTGGCTGCTCTCACACGTTGCATGTCGGACCACAAGAGCCATCATCCCAAAATACCACGATAACAGGCAATCTCCCCGTGTGCCAATATGGTAGATTACCTGTTATCACGGTATTTTGGTATACCGACCAACCGCAACTTAAGGTAGCTGTAACATGCCTGTGCAGGTCTCTCAATTTGTGCTATCCAATAAGTATTTGAAGTAGAAGGAATAGTCACTTATGGATACTTGTTGGATTTGTTGTACTAAATGACATTTCTAGGAAATAGTCATGTGGCTGCCTATAGTTTTTCTGAAGATAATGGACTGCAATGCAAAAGACCACAAAAGATATCAAAATCTATGCAGTGGTCATAATATAGAATGCATTAGAAACGGAGGTGGAAAACCAATAGATGCCTGATGGTGAAAGAGTTTGTAGTGTTACTTTATAGTGCAAAATATTTCATTTTAGGTGTAGAGAACCCTACACATAAATTGCTGCAGTAAAGGGGTTAATGTTATAATAAACCTTTGTCTTCCAGTCCCTGTGTCAGTAGAGTGATTCAGATTGAACCCCAAACGTACACGGACAGTAACGATAATACACGCTACAGCCCTCCCCCACCCTGTAGCAGTCACAGCTTTGCCCATGAAACTCAGATCACCATGCAATCAACAGTCCAGCTGCGCACAGAGTATGATCCACGTACCCAGTCATACTACACCACAGCAGAGCCGCGGTCTGAAATTTCTGTACAGCCAACGGTCGCTGCACCCCAGGACGTGAGCAGTCAGAGTCCAGAAAGCGCCAGTTCCACTCGAGACCTACTTTCCCAGTTCTCAGACAATGGCCTGCACTGCATCGAGCCTCCATGTACAAAGTGGACACTGTCCTCCTTTGCAGAAAAGCACTATGCCCCATTCCTGTTGAAATCGAAAACGAAGGTACGTGCTTTTGATTAATGTTAAAATGATACCTAGTTCTTGTTCCAAACAAGTTACTTTTAAGCCCTTTGAGCACTTAAAAAATATTGTGACTCACAAGGAGTTGGTAAAGGGACTCTTTCATTGTTAGAACAGTGCCTGTGTCCCTAGGAAACTCTTTAGTACCACTTATTATTTTCTCCTAAATAAATCTTATCCTAAAATAAAGTGGAAGTATTTCAACATGATTTTTACATTTTTTGTTTCCCCATTACTTGTTTTGAGACCGTAATTTCTTAGACCTACAATATTTTGTCATAAATAGCGATGACCATTTGGCTGCCACACTGGAATTACAGTGGCACCAAATGAAGAATTGTGTAGCCTTTAATGAAAAGGTTATTTTCTCATTTTTCTGGCATTACTCTGTACTGCTAATTTCGTAAATTTTTCTACTGCAGGTTGTTGTCCTATTATTTTTCATGGCCTTGCTTGGCATCAGCCTCTACGGCACCACTCGGGTTCGAGACGGACTGGATCTGACAGATATCGTGCCTCGGGAGACCAGGGAATATGACTTTATTGCAGCACAGTTCAAGTATTTCTCGTTCTATCACATGTATGTGGTGACGCAGAAAGCAGACTATCCTCGCGCCCAGCGATTACTCTACGACCTTCACAAGAGTTTCAGCAGCGTCAAGTACGTCCTGCTGGAGGGTGACAAACAGCTTCCCAAAATGTGGTTGCATTACTTTCAAGACTGGCTGCAAGGTAAGGGGATATCGGCAATAAAGATAATCATATTGCCATGTGGGATTGTTGAACTTTCTATGTATTTACAGTCTGTTTATCCATATTAAGAGAGATCTATGTGCAGTGAGAGTTCTGTGAACAATATGATTTATTACTGTTCTGTTTTTGCTTCTAACTCTCTGAAAACGTGAGTAAATACAAAGTTTGATCCTTCCGGTGATATTTAGACTGCAAACGGATGCATTATCTGCTTGTAGCCCAATTACTGACGTGCCTACTTGCTTTTTAACTTCGCTTTGCTAGAACACCTAAGCCTGGCGATATTGAATGCAAGTTCACATGTTACTTGACTCTAGAGACCAAATATCTGAAAAAGTATTTTATTTGCGTTTTTAATGCTGACGCTGCTCAGCGATGAAACATAATAAACATTCAGTGAATGGCATATAAGATGGCAACTTCTGGTCAAAAGCTTCATGTTTTGACATGAGGATGTCTTAAGTATTGTTTAGGGGCCTATTTATGTGTTGCAGACCCACTACCACAGGGGTTTTTTTTTTTGTTAAGGAACCCTAGAACGTGAACCCAACCCCCTTACACTCCCTATCCGTCCCTCATAAACCACCTTCTCGTCCTCTCTTGCATTCCCCTCTCGTCCCCTCTTGCACTCCTGCCTCTCCTCCCACTCTGCCTCTCCCCCTCTACTCCGTCTCCCTTCTACACACTCTTCTATACACAACTACTTCTACTCTAGTGCTGCGCTACTCCAGGCTGCAGTTCCCTCCTCCAGTCGGACCCAACTTTCGCGGCACTGTCCTAAGGAGGGAGGTGATTTGAAATCATCCTTCCTCCTCTCCCCCCCCCCCCCTTTGGCCGCGGAACCCTTGAGGGGTGCGGTGGAACCCCGCTTTAAGATCACCCCATTATCATACTACCTTGCAATATGCTGCTAACCCCTCAGTCAATGAAAAGGCTAATTAGACTGGTTGATCCATGGGTTTCTGCAACATCGTGTCTGGGTGTTAATGATTGGTTTCTGGAAGGAATGGAAAGCTTTTATAGTGTTTTAAAAGCAGCTGCCCTGGCTGCTCTTCTTTTTACATGATTTGAAACCGGGGGGCTAATCCACATTATTTTTAGCTTTGGGGATTCCCTGGTTCTCAAAATACTTACCAGTATAGCTACCAGTGTTTTAAAGCTCCCGCCACGGGGGAAATAAAAAATGTCCCCAAATCTCGCGGGTCCAAGGCCAACAAGTTTGGCTGTATGACTTCCTATTGTACAGTCCTAGAAATCCAGTGAAGAAACACCAGTAAATTCATGGTAAATATCTCGGGAACCAGGATACCACCAGAGCTGAAAGCTTGAGGTTCAACCACACAGGACATCTCCCGTTCAACCACAGTAAAAAAACAAATATGGTGGTTCTGGTAGGATTCCTAAATTCAATGTTTTTTTTGTTTTTTTTTAATGCTATGGAAAGTTGTTGTTTTGCATCTAATCTGACACCATTAATCCTTTTTTTTAACATTTGAATTTGCTAAATCGCAAAAAGTAGAATGAATCTGCCTTTTGCTAGTTATACATGGAGTTGCACTTGTGCATATTTTGCTTTATTGTGAATGCCTTTGTTCTGTATTTATTGAGAGCGCTTTCTCTGTCGTTGTGGTTTTGTGGCCAGGTAGACCTGGGTGGTATTGCATTTCTACTCGCATTCTCCGCTGGGTAGGTCTAGGAGTGTGTAATCTGACTGAGACATGCTTCATTGTTCTCAGATCTATGCAAGTTTTTACTAGTCTTATTGTTTTAGCCCTTTCACTGCTAGAGGGACTTTGCAATGCAAAGAAAGCTTCTTTAGTGAGAGAGGTTAAAGAAAATATTCACTTTAAAAAAAAAAAAACTAAAGGGTGGGGGGGAAGCAGATTTAAGAGGCACTATGCAGGCAAAAATATTAGTATGCAACGATACAAAAATTGCATTCTTTGAAAAAGATGCCATCTCCCTTAGAAGTAAAAAAAATTTTTTGTGTGTGCTGTGAAAAATTGCTTATCTTATCTTTGTTTGTAATCCCCTTCACTTTTTACTCTTTGGCTAATGGCATCAGAATTCTTTCTGAAAAGAAATGGTTACAAGTACCTGTGGAAGAGGACGGGTCCCATGGACGTTTCATAAAGATATTTCTAAAGTGGCCGCTTGGACCGTTATCGGCTGCAAACTCCCACCGACTTAAGTGGGAGTTTATCTGCTTTGGACTATATTGAAATGCCTCATAAGAGTGTTGGATACAAACTAATACAATACATTGTATATACTTGTCAGCTATATTTCAGCATATCCATTCCTTTATCACTTTGGCCCTCAGTGGTACTGTGCCATGAAATCAGCCTTTTCATTTCCTTTAAAAAATAAAAATAAAATATTTCCATATACAGTGATTTTGAAGAAAACCTACCTTTTTTTAAAGAAAGTAACTTAAGTCTTTCTCATATATGCCTCTTTGACTAGGGAGAGTACCCAGCCCCAACTACCAGGCTAGCGCATGAATCACAGCAATCTTCAGCATGAGAGTTCCTCCCAACTCAATGAAACTACACAAAAATTCTGGATTTTATCAGCTAATCTTTATTTATTTTTTTAACACTTTAATTTTTGCATACAAAATATCAAGGGGTACAGAATGTAAAAACCAGTAGGGGGTCAGACCGTTGTATAATGAAACATTGGTCTTCCTTATTCATTCATAATGGCACAAAGTGAACTAATGAAATAGGGAAAGGGAGGGGGTAGGTAGGTTATCAAGGGATGGGATATCTTTTTCGTTCCCATCTGGGCAGTTAAGACATGGAGCCATCTAAGCTGGGGAGTCCAAAAGGATGATCTCGGCCCTGCTCCCCGTGAAATCCTGGAGGCTGTGGGCTATTGCTCCCAGTCCCTGGTGAAGTTTAAACACCTGTTTTCTAAGTATAGTGAGTCTCGCCATTGCTTTACATACCATATACGTTTAGTAATCTGGCCCATGTCTGGGGGTTCTAGTTGCTTCCACTGGACTGCAATACAACATCTGGTTGTCATGATAATGTGGGAGAGTAACTTGCGGGACCGGTCTGTTGAGGAGAGCAACCAAACGGTCTGGACGTAGAGAAATTCCCAGAACCCTATTTAATAGTGTGAAGAGTTCTATCCACCATGGGGCAATATTAGGGCACTCCCATCAGACATGAACCAGAGAATCAACCTGCCCACATGCTCCCCAGGAATGCTTCAGCGCATCATTACACGTTAGGTGGAGTCTCTCGGGTAAAATACCATCTATGCAGCATCTTGAGAGCATTTTCCTTAGTTGTAACATATTGAGCTGCGAGAGACCAGTTTTTTGCAAATATACATCCATTCCTAGGATCCCACCCAAGTCCCTTTCCCAGACTAGCATACATTTGCTCTTGACCTGCCTATTTGGATGAATGATAATTATGTACACGGAAGAGATGGGACCCCCACATATGGCCCCATTGGAGCATAGACTCCGGGAGACAAAGTACGCCAGCTGAATGTATCTACATTTTTTGCTCTCTGTGAGACCCTTTCTCTCCCTAATCGGATCAATGGGGATCAACCAAACCCAGGAATTGGGTACGGAAGTTTAGAGATACCCGCCGTGTTCCATGCCACAAATGCTTTACAGTTCAGTCCTGGTGGAAACTTTGTGTTTCCGAACAGGGGAGTCATAACAGAATTGTGAGTTGTACGATTATGTTTGGATTTATTTGTCCCAAGGGTGGAGCTATTGTATGGAGGGTCCTCTGGGACATCCCTCCCATCTTCAAAAGCCACAGCAAGTTGTTGAATTTTAGGGGTAGCATTAATTTCCATTCAATGTCAGTCCACACCCTTTTCCCTCTAGGGGGACTACCAGATCATCAAATGGCTATATTGGGACACATAATACTATAATATTAAATCCGGAAGGCCCACACCTCCCAGGTCACCATGCAGAGTAAGGGCAGTTCTCGCAATTCTATGCTGATTTTGGTTCCAGATACAAATTGGAAATAGTTGTTTGTAGTGCTTTAATATCCATTATTTGTATGGGAATTGGGAGAGTACGAAACAGGTATAAGATCCTGGGAAAGAGATTCATCTTCACCGAACATACCCCTGCATTCAGGAGATCTTTTTTGAGAGTTTTTATGAGTTTTTGGTAGTTTGCCTGGTAAAGGGAGTCAAACAAGCTTGTGAGATTGATGCCCAGATATGGTAGCACATTCTGTTCCAAGTGGAAGTAAGAATTCAGGGTGATTTATTTATTTTTATTATTTATATATGTATATATATCTATCTATATATACATGTAGAGGTATCAGTACCGTGTTAGCCGAGCTTCAATAATCAAAAAATAAATAGATGATACCGTTCTGTGGCTAACGAAATGCTTTTATTTGTGCGAGCTTTCGAGATACACTGATCTCTTCTTCGCCGGAAAGCTCGCACAAATAAAAGCATTTCGTTAGCCACAGAACGGTATCATCTATTTATTTTTTGATTATATATATATATATATATATATAAATCTCGGCATGGACTTTGTCTAGATTAAAGGGTGTACTGTTATGAAACAGGATTGCCACACCCCAGCTTTTATTCTTGGCCAAGGCTCAAGAAGAGTTTTTGATTATTGTTTATCAAGGAATTTGAGATTTGAGGACACGCTAAAATGCGTCTCTTGAAGAAATATAATGTTGGCTTTTAGGTCTTTCATACTCTAATATGACCAGGCGCTCTTTACGTGGGTTGTCCAACCCTCTTGTGTTATTATAGAAAATGTATCAGGGAAGACTTTTCCTCAACACAAGGTTGGGATTTATCTGGCTACCTCTGTTGCAATGGTGGTGCGTTCTACCACCTGCCACCCCAGCTATAAGGCCCACTGGACCTGTCCCAGTTAAAGGAGGTTGGTTTGATTCACAGCAGCTTCTTGAACCCTATGGCCCCAATTAAGATAGCCACTCACAAAGATGGTGGGCTGAGACTATTGACACACAAAGTGGGTACATAGGGTGAAAAACTAACTTGGTTAGGGAAAATACAAAGATCAAAGCAAATAACATACTCGTGGATTAACAAAGTGTACTGTGTACCATGATAGTGGGATATAACATGGGGGCAAAATTGGGGTAGGCAATAGGGCACGCAAACATGTGCTAAGTACTTAAAGTGAACATATACCTTTTTTTTACTGGGTCGGAACAACCTATGTTATTACCCCATGGGGGATACACAGGACTCGCATTAATAGTGCATAAACCATATATAACAATATGCAATACAAACCATAACTTACTTACAGTATGCATTGCAGTCATCCCGCCAACTCCCACCCAAAGGAACTGGGATGTTGACCCAGGCATGCTGGACTTAAAGGGTGTTTGGGGGCTGGCCCAGAGAGCGGTGGGGAGGAGGAGAGTGCCCATACCACCACATCAAGGGCAATGTGTTACCTGCCCCGCCAGATTCTGGAAGGCCACGTTCGAATTCCCGGTTCCGGGTCCCCGTCAAGCAGGAGCCCTCCACAGTCTGCCGTTCTTAAACCGCCAGGGGAAGACTCGATTGGGCCCCTGCTCACTACTGACTACTGGGAGGGCCCAACTTGGGGACTTTGGACCAAACTGGTGTCTGCAACCTCAGCGTCGCCACGGGTAGAGCCATAGGGGCAACCCTCCCAATGTCAACCTGCACAGCAGAACCGATTCCTCCGACAGATTCCTGGCTGCCATTGTTGTACCCTTGTGGTTGATTATCGGGCGAAATGGGTAGCCCCTCTTGTACCTTATTGCTTTATTCTGTAGGGTTGCAGTCATGGGGTGCATTTTGCGCCCTCTTGCAGGGTTGCAGGTGATGGGTCCTCATAGATCTCAAACTAATCCCCACCCAGGCTCAGAGTGGAGGGCGACCGAAGAGCCCACATGTGTGCCTTTGTTGAAAGTAGTGCCTAATGTCCCATGTTGGCTCAGAGGTCCTGGGCATCGGCCGGACAGCTCTGTGTGCATCGTCTAGGGTGAGTAGCTCTGGTTTCAGATTCGGCATAAGCTGCTTGAAGATGCACTTGATGAGTTGGTCCACCAGAGAGGATGACTCCGGGACCCCTCTAAACCTGACGTTATTCGTCCGAGATTGATGGACCAACCGGAGGATATGGGCAAACACCAAGGCCATGTGGTCTTTCAGCGAGCGGAACTCTATCCATTGCTGCTTGTGATGACCTTGCCCTATTCAGTCTCTCCTCCCAGTGCCACCATTCTTTCGCCTAGGGAGCTAAACTCCAGATTTACCTCCCGAGGTGCTTTGTATATTTTTGCCTGAAACATAGTCTTTATTTTATCATAGAGGTCCTCTATATTCGTGTTTGTGGAAGGCTAGCTCATTGGCCCAGACTCCGAAGCAGCATGTGGCGAGCACCATTTTCAGCCAATTAAAGAAGTTCTTGGTGGCTTGGAGTTGCTTTCTCCCCTTTGAGGGCATATCTGTAGGTTGTCGGGAGTTGGGGCTACCTCTCCTGACTTTTGCAGTGATGTGGGTGTTTGGGGGGGGGGGAGTTGCCCGCTAGTGTCGCCTGACCGTGCCTGCGAGCCATGGAGCTCAACTACAACGCATCCATCAGGTTCAGCTCCACGCTTGTGCCCCCATCAGTTACTGTGTTGGGGCTTACAAAAACAGAAAGATCGGGGCTGTTAGTGGAGTATACAATATATCCATGGTAATTGTTACTGGAATTCAAGCAAATGTTATGTTTCCATTTTTTTAAGTAGAAGAAGCTCTTGGAGGGCTCCATGAAAAGTCAATATTGTTTTATTATACAACATGTTGATTTGTGTAGGGATCCCAAACAATACAGCTCCTTTAAAGTAGTATCATTGTCCTGGAAACACTATAAGCTCCGTTAAGTCCAGGAACATAATGTGACGTTACCCAAGGCTTTTGTTCCCTGATTTAACGTTCACAAAGCTAATTGTATGCAAAAACAAAGTCCGAACTGCACCTCTATAGCATAGGCTTACCATCATGTTATTGTAGCATAATGTTGCACGATCTTGGCCTTACTCCTATCCGGACCCCAAAGTATAGCTTTTTGTTGACGTGTAGAAGGAAAGTAGTGTAAAATAACGCCAAGACATTATGCTATGGTATTTAAATCGTGCACAACTGTGGCATTCCACCGAGCCAGGCAGTGCAAAAGCCCTTGTGTCAGGGTCTGGATGAGAGCAACGCCAAGTTTAGGTAGAACGTAAAGTTAAGGTAGGGACTCAATGTTACATTATTTAACAACAGACTTTAGTGGATGGGGGATATAACAGACGACAGAGAAGCCCAATGCCAGTAAAATACCTATATATTCTCTTGAAATAGGGTCATTTAGTTTAACCCTTTGGCCAAAGCGTTGTAAGCTTGCGAGCCACGTCAAGGCAGACTCCTGTTCGCAAGTCCTAACACTACCAGATAAAATACTAATATACCTCTATTAGGATTAAAATTCTCATTTACCTCTATTAGGAGGGAGAAAGACCACAGTGGGTCTATATCCAGCAGAATGAAAGGACCTGCAAACTAGGGAAGTGGGGAGGGGCGGGCTTAAAGCCTGGGAAGGAGGAGCCACCAACCTCCAACAGCTGAAACAGCTGAGAATGGGTTAAAAAAACACAGAAACCCAGCAAGCTCTTTTTGGGAACCCCTGAGCCCCCACAAAAAAATGTGTGTGTGTGTGTCAAAATGGAGTGCTATTGAGCGTGGAGATGGGGGATATAACACACAAGGATATGCAAATTATCACAACTGCCTGTTATAGTTGACGCTATGCTATATACATGAGAAAACAAGGCCTAATGTTATATTATTGTTTCTTTGCGGACACAGCGTTGTTCTTCACGTTAAGTTGGGTTAAATATCACGCTAAGAAGCTTAATAGAGCTTAGTGCATCTAGACCAATGTCTCTACATCTGTAGCCTAGCTATCTCTTTAATGGTGGTTTTGATTACACACTCTTAGTACGGCGTTGGGGTGTCTTTGCGTCCACCTCCTTTTTCTCTCATCCCTCTTGTCCCTGGGGCTGTGTGGTTTGTCATGTGTATTTTTACAGAGGCAGGGCTGCATGCACTGAGCCCTAGCTTCCTGTTCCAAATCTGCTCCAAATTACCTGCCTGCCACTGCGTGTGTGCTCAGAGGCATTCCCTTTCTCTCCCTTGCTCCCTCTCCCGCTCTCTTTTTTTTTTTTTTTTCTCCCCCTGAAAGGATGGCAGAGAGGAAAAAAGTAGTTGAGTGAATAGATGTTGGCTGTGATCTTTACACATGCTGGCAGCAGATCCCACAACTTGTATTAGCTGCACAAGTTGAACAGATGGAACAAATTGACAAAATCGTGTTCACTCACACTGTGCTCAAGAAGCAGCTGAGATTCTATTTGAAGTCCAAAAGATTGAGAATTTTTATTCTTTTTTTGCATCCTTTCGCAGAACCTAAAGCTTCTCCACTCTGCAGTAGCACAAGATGGTTAATGCGTGTTGTATGCACTTCTACCTCCTCCAGTTAATGCTCAGTCAGCTTTGTTTTGATCTGATAGATGGTCTTCTTTTTGGCCTATCTTCTGCTTGAGTGAACTTTACAGCTATTAAACTCTGTTATGCATCCAACAGTCAAATTAATTCTACTCTCGTACCCTGGTCTGTTTCCCTTAATGCCAAAATGTGACAATTACACGCAGACGCATACATTTTTCGTAAAGTTCAAAGGCAATAACTTTTTGTCCGCTGCATTTCTATGCATATTCTATTTTTGCGTTTTACTCTAATACTGAAGAGGCAAAATGGATAGCGTTCCATTCCTGTCCAGGAGTTATATATTTAAAAGTGAAATGTTGCTGGTGATGGGTATCTTTTTAAATGTTTACACTTGTGGTTTATTTTGTCTTTTAAATTCATACTCCCGTGGTGACAATTGTTTGAATGTTTTTTGTCATTATTATGTAGCTTCTAGTGATGGACAGTTTGTGGATCTTAAAATGGCGGTGGCGGTTGTGTGTAGAACACTTTATAAAGAGTTGAGGTTTGATCTTCGAGCTCTTTTCTGTTCTCTGCCCTCAGGACTACAAGATGCTTTTGACCGTGAATGGGAAGCTGGGAAAATTACTTACAGCAATTACAAAAATGGCTCGGATGATGCAGTGCTCGCCTACAAGCTTTTAGTACAGACTGGCAACCGGGATAGACCTATTGACATCAATCAGGTAAAGTGCAGTTCAGTAATGTTATCAATGCTAGTTTAGTGTCAAGGGGCTTGTTTTCCTAGCCTTTAAATCACAGATGGTAAGATTGGAGGAGGGAAATCAAAGTGGGCTGCTTGACCAAATGTGATCTCGAATTCCAAAGGCTGTTCATAGAATTAAATAATGTATCAGTAGGAAAAAAAACAATTTTTAGAGAAATGGTTGATGAAATTAGGAAAAAGTGAAAAGGCAAAAAAAACCTGCTCTTAAGATTCCAGAAACTTGGGGTTCGATCTAAAAAAAAAAAACGTACGTGAGACAGATCTGGTATATCACTGCGCCTGTGTGCGCAATATTTACCTTTCCAGTAAATGTAATATGATTAACACTTGGCTGTATAATACAGAGGATGATAACCACATTTTCTGAGTTGTGATGTTGCTTGGTACATTCTGTCCAGACTTTCATGAATGAATGTACAGCTCAAACGCTGTGCTTGGGGTCCAAAGAATCCCACCGCGTTATAAGCGGACCACGTTAGAAATAATATACAATTGTATGCATTGTACAATAAAGTATTTAAGATACCAATAATCGTGCTGTAAAGTATTCATAAATACGAAAATTGGGAGCCACGCTTGCATCGCGTTATAAGCGGATTCGCGTTTTAACTGGGTTGAGCTGTAATTGTTTATTTTATTCTCTTTATAACTTTGGGTGACCAATTGTAATTTCTCTCAACTGGTAGATTGAAGTTATTTTTAATTTGATATATTATTCTAGTTGAAATGGGTTATTTTAGCCCTGTTTGACTAGCACTAAGAAGGTAGTCAGACTATATACATTAAAAGTGTCAGACCATAATTGTCTAGTTTCAACTTTCCATAATTGCTGTGTAATCTTTGACCCCTTTCATTAACTTCCATAGCCACTTTGTCAACAAATGCTAATGAAGTTTAGATTGTTATTTAAGCTTCATCCTACTGAGGGGGGTGCTAGTTTGGAAAACCGTGAGCAAGAACTCAACTCTCAGATGGAAGGATTTTTTTTTTTTTTTTTTTTTTTAATACACAAAATGAAAAAGCTTGCAGCAGCTGCTTTCTGTCCCACACTTCCATTAATTGTTTATATTTTTCGGTCATGGGCAATTTTTTTTCTTCATTGTCTGCTGCGGACTTTCATGTGTATTAGCGGTTAAGAAAGGAAGGTGCACGAGCTCTGGGTAAAATTGATGCACCCAGAGTCATTTTTTCTTCTTTGCTATTCCAACACTACATTTTTGTCCGGTATAAAATGTGATGCTCCGCAAGGAGCTTTCAGTAGAGATTGTACACTGCCAGACACATCTTGAAGACACGCTGTTCTTCCATCTCCAGACAATTAATTAACTCCAGATACTTTAAATCTTTTGGGGGCAAGACTAAGAGAGTTGTGCTGCTGTCAGTGGTTTCCATTTCATTCAAAAGACCTCAGCATGGAATTCGGCCAGACTTTAAAAAATAAATAAATAAACGCAAACAAATCAAAATGTTGTAGTCCTTCCTTCAACGTGGTGGCCCAATGGACTTTGCTTGTCTCTGTGTACCCATAATGTTGTGGGTTGTATTTGATTAACCCAGTTGGTGCTGGACGAGCTTGCAGATGATTTTTTTATTTTTTTTATTTTTTAAATGTAAAGCAATTTTTTGTTGCAGGACCCCTTGGCTCTGTGGGGGTTAAAGGAAGCAGCCTGCATGTCTGATTAAATGGTAATGGTCATTTGGAAAATAAATAGGTCAAGGAAGGCAAGTCATAGCAAAATTTATACAGATGTTTTATTTTTTATTGCTCTCCTTCATTTACTGGGTGGCATTTCCTTCAGTGTTAACAACGGAGGTTAACTGCACCCAGACGTGCATAGGGATATTTGCCAGGTTTCTTTTCTTTTTTTCTTTCTCTAAAATGTTTCTCCAGCTTGGTCATCCCTCCCAGCACCCCCCAGCTGTAGACATTTGTTGAACACGCTGGTCCATCAGGAGGGGCTTGGATGTAAGAATGGAACAGGATTGCTAGTGTAATTACAAGGGGAAAGGGGGGGGGGGAAATGTTTTTGTTAGATGGGGAGTCGTATTTCTTTGGAATGCGGCGACTGTTTATCCTTTGCCATTCCATTCAGTTCAAGTGTAATTAAAAACCAGAGATGTTTATCATTTTTGTTTAAGAAAACAAATCAACATCATATGGTTCTGGCTCCTCCGACTTTCAAACACCATCACTTTATTTAAAGAAGAACAATCAAAAATAAAGTGTGAATGTGCATGTATCAAATACTGCATATGTAGAAATGCTTGTATGTATGTATTGTATGTCTTTATTGTATGTCTTTATTCGCCACCTAGTACCAAACGTGTGCTGCTTGGGCCAATATTTACTCGCCCGGGGGTTAAATCCACTCGCCCGGGGCGAGCAAATGTATAGGTTTGTCGAACACTATAAATAACAGGTCATGGGAATAAGTGCTTCAGACATAAAAGTATGTATGTATATGTGCATCTTGAACCTAAGTGAAATGTTTATGCCAGTGTTATATGTTTAAAAGTGAAATGTTGTTGATGGGTATCTATAAAAATGCTACACTCTGGTTTTTTGTTTTTACTTCATACTCCCATGGTCACTATTTCTTTGGATCGTTTTTGTAATTATTATCTAGTCTCTAGTGATTGACAGATTGTGGGTTTTAAAATGCGGTCAAAGCAATTGTGATGCCATTATTAGCCAAACTAATAAAATGTGAAGAACAATATATATCCAATGAGCATGAATTGAAAAAGAAAGCAAAAAAACAAAGCAGTAAAGTGTGTGTGTGTGTGTGTGTGTGTGTGTATACATGCCTTGGTCTACTCACTTAAGCAGTGGGAAATCAATACATTTCAATACTCTGTCCCCAACCATTTGCCTGGACACAATAAAAGGCCTATTTTGCCATGCCAGAGTTCTGTGTACATACAACAGGTTTTCTGTAATCTGGGATGACTCCACTCTCTAAATTTCCACATCTTTCTCTTATGCAGTTGACTAAACAGCGTTTGGTGAATGCAGATGGGATCATTCATCCAAATGCTTTCTACATCTACCTAACGGCCTGGGTGAGTAATGACCCTGTAGCCTATGCTGCTTCCCAGGCCAACATCCGCCCCCATCCTCCAGAATGGGTCCATGACAAAGCAGACTACATGCCAGAGACCAGGACAAAAAGTAAGTAGGACTTTGTCTCTGGCCTAAAAATGTTGTTTAAGGACAGCTTCCTCCACCTCAGCTCTGCTTTTCGATGACATTGTGCAGAGTGATCACGACCTCAGCAGACTTGTGTATTTTTTTAAATTTTGACAGCAGATTTTTTTGTTAAATATATGTTAAAACATCCTAGTCCTTTATACCTCTTTCATATTGAAATAATATACAAAGTGTCACCTAGAAGTCTAATAACACTCAACGTGAGGAAAATAAGATTTGATAGGCCTTTTAAGAGTAAAATTGGTTAACATCACTAATTGAGCTCCTGTTTGTATGGGTGAAGTGTTATATATTATGTGCTCATATCTTATATTTAATCCCTCTGCAACTTATATCATTATTGTGCCTGGCAGACATTGGAAATAAGGATGGCGTTCTTCCTTCTGCGGTAAATTGATCGCAGGTGAAGCTGATAAGTAATTACAGTACATCTGTGTTATTTGATTATTGAATTGGGTTGAAAGGTCCAGAGTAGGGGACCTTGAAGGAGGTTGTTCACCTCTTGGAAATGCAATTGGATAACAACAAAGTTTGTGTTTTCACTGTATCTGAAACCTAGAGCCGTGTGGCAGCCAGCCAAGTCTTGTCTTAATGAAAATTTATAGTTGAGATTATAATAGGGCAAATCATGTTTAGCAAGTCAACTGAATGACCCTGCAGGGTTTGGAACACACAGCTTCAGTCACTGAATTTTAGCTGTATGATGGAGTGGGGCTTTTATTTTCATTTCTTTTTAGGTTATTGTGGTAGATTTAGTGTTGGATGAAAAAAGGAGCAAAGAGAATCAACGTTTCCCAGGATATTAACTGATCATATGTTCTGTATTTCCTCAAACATTCACCTTTTTTGTGTTAAAAGATAAGTGCAATCTTTAGCAGAGTTCGTGTCAACAGGTATTTTATTTTTTTCAAAGTATTTTGTTTCCTACAGTAGAAAGGTTTATTTTTAATCTAATTATTTCTGGGTGTTATTTATTTATGTATTTTAAAAAAAATTATATATATTTTTTTTTTTTTTAGTTCCTGCAGCTGAGCCAATAGAGTATGCCCAGTTTCCATTCTACCTCAATGGTCTTCGTGAAACGTTCGATTTTGTGGAAGCGATCGAGAAAGTAAGAGCCATTTGCAACAACTACACAAGCCTGGGGGTGTCCAGCTATCCAAACGGCTACCCATTCCTCTTCTGGGAGCAGTACATTGGGCTCCGTCACTGGCTGCTCTTGTCCATCAGTGTGGTTTTGGCCTGCACGTTTCTGGTGTGTGCCCTCTTTCTGCTCAACCCCTGGACTGCTGGAATCATTGTAAGTTAATAAGGTCCTTTGTTGTACTCAAATTCCTTTCAGTATAGCTCTTGCTGCAGCCGGCAAGGTTTGTTTATGTCTGGTCCTCTGGTGGAATAATGTATGTTACATCATTTATGATATGTTTATTCGACTTCTGAGGGGAAGAGAAGGGAGGGTTCGTGCCTGTAGTGTTAACCTTAAGAACTTAAACCCCTTCAGATTTCTTAGAACAAAATCAATATAGATGACTTTGGATATGTTTGCTGTCTAAAATGGCCATAAAGAGAACCCACAAAAAAAAAGTGTGCAATAGCAAATATGAGGCTTTACTGCTTTATGTTGGCACAGAATATTATCATAACCCCTCCATTTGTAAATTTGAAAGTGTAATCGTAAAATGGGAGATTGTACAAAGCTGAAGTTACACGTGGGAAATCCCAGGGCAATTGGTCTACCACATTGTTTATGACATAAATGTACATTCTTAAATCAATCATCTCAAATAATTTGATCTGCCCCAGTTTCTGTACCTGCACAAACTTATTTGTGCCCTTTGTACTGTACACACTTTTTTTTTTTTTTTACATTATTTCTAATTCTGAATCTTATTTCTGATATATAAATGTCTATTAAAAATAAATGCTAAAGCAAACTGTAATGTATTTTTTTATATTCATATTGTGACATTTGACTTCATACCGTCTGCCGTATAAAATGAGTCTTTTTCAATAGTCCCATTCCAAGCCAAGTAGTTCCCATTGCAAATGGCTTTTCAGGTGCAAGTTTTTACAAATTTTTTTTGGGGGGGGGGGGGCAAAATAATCCTTAAGTAAAATGATACGCGGCACGTGGCTCTCTTGTTGTTAACCTCCATAGCTCTTGTCATCAGGGGCTTGTATCCAGCCAAATGAACTGCTCCTGTTTAAAGCAGCAGCTCCGCCACCCTCAGAATCCTATATAAGTTTCACTTCTATAATGTTACTATCTGTCCCCCTAGGTATGGCCTGCTTTTTGTTTTTATAGTATTACAAATCACGAATCTCTAGCTTCTGCAGTTACCATGGTGATCTTTAGACTGCACTTGGCCTTTGGGAGATTATTACCATTTTAACCTCCCAGACACTTAATATTTCCAACACTTCTTATCTCCTGAATGGAACATCAGATTTAAATAATAAATTCCAATTCGGAAAGGGCAAAAAGAGACCCATTGAAAAATTAGATCCCAAAAATGGCGATCAGCACAGACTGCGACTTTAAAGCGCCGTGATCAATTTGTCTTCAGTTCAATAACTGGCAGCTTCTTGTGTTCAGCAAAATGCTAAACTGTGCCCATGTAAAATAAATATAGCCCTAGCTGACATGGTGCACTATAACATTTTATATCTAGCAATTTTATACTGATTTTGAAGAAAAGGGGTTTGTATCTAATATTTGTTTGGCAAGGCCACTACATTGGTTATTCTCCTTGTCTCTAGTCTCCCTCCTTACTCGCCTCCCCTTCCCCCACCCCCCCCCCAAAAAAAATTACAACATAGATGAAAGCAAAGTAAAAAATTAGCTGAAATGTAACAGTTTGCTTTGTCCTACCAGCCTCCATCAAAGTCAGGAGGCCTCCCTGTAACATAATACCCACCAGCTGATTATGGCATTTACTTGTTTTTTTTTTTCCTTTCAGCCTTTTTCAGAGGCATCTTTAACTAAATCAACAAGTATCCCCATGTCCCCTCATTTGGTTTAGGTTTTTTTTTTTTTTAATTGTATTTTTTTCCTCTACCTCAATTTTGTAAAACATATCTTTTATATGTTGGTAGAAAATAGAGATGAGGGCGAACAAGGTCAGGAGTCATTTAAAATCCCTCTTGTGGATGAATCCAGAACTGTAAGCAACATTTTACCCAAAAAAGCAGTATTAATTTATACTACTGTGCCGGAGAAGCCCGCATTGCATTAGTACGCAGTGTTGTATTGTGGCCTTTTCTTGTACTAGACTCTGACAATAGTACTTTGCAACACAGAATGATTAGCAGTCTTGCAATTCACCAGACCTGTAAAGGGTTAAAAAGTCCACTTCTTCCATTTTTAAAGATGGTAGTAGTAAATCCAAACTGGGGTTTTGTTCTTATATTCAGTTGTCCGTTACTCAGCATGTGTTATAACTAAAGGTGACTTTTTATCCCCCAATACGGTGATAAAGCCTGATTCCCTGTTGTCTGATTTCTGGTGTAGGTTATGGTGTTGGCGCTTATGACGGTGGAACTGTTTGGGATGATGGGCCTCATTGGGATTAAGCTGAGTGCTGTGCCTGTGGTTATTCTGATAGCCTCCGTTGGCATTGGTGTGGAATTCACAGTGCATGTTGCTTTGGTAAGTGTGGAAGATGGACTTAAATATAACATCCTACTATGCACTATCCCTAATCGCTGTCTAGATTCTGGTCATCTTCCTATGCATTTTGGTCAGTACTGTCCTCCACTTCTGTTTGAAACATGAGACCAAAAAACAGAACTGAAAAAAACGTTTATATATAGCATGCGTATTTCAGTTGTTGTTTCTATGTTATGTATATATTGCCACAAATGAAACTAGTAAAAATATATATGTATATTTTCATTAAAGGGTGCAATTAGCCACATGGTTCCCAAAAAGACCAAGATATTACGTGGGTATCACAATCTGAGTAATGGCTTCGTAAAAGATGTACATTGCCATATATCAGAACCCTAGTTGTAAAATTGTAACATTTACTGATACATAATTCTATGCCGTTCCTAGTAAGTTTTATATTTTTTTTTTTTTTTTTTTTTTTTTAGAACTTTTAAACTGATTTGATCATTAAACTTTTTTTGGAGGGTCGCGTTTGGATGTTGCATTAAATAGATTTTGTTCTTCTGAAAAACAAAATCGTGTTCTATTTGATTCACACACAAATAATGTTGAATTTAATTAGAGAGTTCGGTTTTCCAAAGAAGAATGGTGTTCGTATCACGAAAAACCTCCTGTTTTATTTCTCTTTATTTGTGGTGCCTGATAAAATCATGATAAAATCATATACATCTATTACATGGACTTTTTATTATCCCAATTGCCATAACGAGCTAAATGTTTGTACAGATAGTTTCATTCATAAATTATGTCTTCTACTCTGCACATGTTGGTGGTTTTGGAGGCTTTTGAAATCTACAGTACCAACATTTTGGGGAGAAAAATCTACCAAAAAAGACCTGTTTCAAGTGCACATGAGGTTCCATAGGTCCAGTCAGGTTAAGAAAAGCAAACCATTTAGACATGCATTACTGTATATTGTAGAGTTTTTCAACACTTTGAACTTTATCCAAGCTGAGGGATCATGTGACATTTCTTAATAATATAACTATGATTTTTACCATAACAATACAGTATACATCTGCTGTGACTTTTTACAGTTAACTCTTGCAACCAACATGCATTTTATTTACATGACAATATCCAGTTAAAAAAATGGATTCACAATTCTGTACCTGCACAGTCCATGCAGCCACCTTAATGGTAAGAGATAATGGCGTCATTGAACAAGTAGAGGAATAGCATAGAAGAGTTAATGAGCCAAATGCCGGTCCGTTGGCTGTTTTTATGGCTCATCTCCCATTTGTGGGGGATGAAATCCGCATAATCGTTGATTGGACTCCATCGTCCTAGTTAACATGCTGCTACTGTACATGAGCACAGTCTTGTGAGCACCTCGAGCTGATGACTGTGATATTACTATTTAACAGGCATTTCTCACTGCCATCGGTGACAGGAATCGCAGGGCCGGTCTTGCTTTGGAGCACATGTTTGCCCCAGTGCTGGATGGAGCAGTCTCTACTCTGTTGGGAGTGCTTATGCTAGCTGGGTCAGAGTTTGACTTCATTGTCAGGTAAAATGTGATTTTATTGTTCTTCCAATTTTTTTTGTTTTTTGTTTTTTTTGTTCCCTCCCAACAACAAAAAAGAAATCGAAATATTTCCTCTTTTTAGTTGTCCTGTGACTTGCAAGATATGTGTAATATGCATGCACTGTGATCTCATGTTCCCTGTACTTCATCAAATAAACTCCTACTCTTTCCAGAACATATACTTCTATAGTGTTAAAACTCCATATATGTTCACTCCTGTAAAACACCTGTGTATATTAAAGAGGCAATCTGGGCTGTTTTTCTTTTCATTTTTTTTTTAATACAGGAGTGAAGTAGGGGGTCCCTGGAGCTGAACCCCACCAATTTCAGCTACGGGGAACCCTGTTTCCTGAGATATTTGGGTGTCGGTAGCCACTCCAGTGTTCACCATTTAGCTGCTTTTCAAACTTACCGGGCCTTGCAGGCCAATAGGAAGCCGTGATGTCATCAAGTTCGGCCTCCTATTGGCCCATGTGACGAGGAAGCTGAATACTGCAGGAGATACCGGCACCCCCTTTGGAGGCAAGTATCTCCGAAAGCAGGGGGTCCCCAGAGCTGAAATTATCGGGGTTCAGCACCGGAGACCCACTGCTTCAAACAAAAAATGAAGGCAAAACAACAAAAAAGCAGCTTGAACTGCCTCTTTAAAATATATTGTGGAGATTCTCATATGCCCCACACCCCCCACCAATGTTGTCGCGGTTGCCTTGCAATATAAATGTGAAAACTTTTGAGCAGCGGAATATCCATTAACATTGATTTTGAGACATGAAAAGCTTGCAGGTTTCTGCTGAGAATTATAGGGGAGGCTGTTTTCAGCTCTTAGAAGGTTTTCTTTTGAAGGGAATTTGATAAGTGCAGTGAAATAGATCCCTTTCTATTACAAACAACCTGTGGAGCTCTGTAAAATGACTAATCTTAGAAGTAACACTGGTTCATTGTGGCTGACTGCCGTGGCAAAAAAAAAAAAAAAAAAGGAGCGAAGCTTGGAAGCAAGACCAAAGCGCAGTGGAGGATGGGCAAATTTGATTTTTTTTTCTTTTCTTTCTGTTAAACGAGACAAGCCATTGACAAATAATATATAAAATATGTGACAATTGACGTTGCGGTTTTGAGCATTAGTTATCTGATCCACAGGACTAGACCAGAATTGTCTAATGTTTGTTTTACATTCAGATTGGTTCAGAGCGTGGATGTATACTGAGCCTGAAAAATGCGGTGATGGGATCACATTTGGATTTTGGTTCCCTAGCGCTGTGTGACATAGTTAAGCCTGGCAGGAGATTTTGAACAATTCCCCATATGGATATTTGCCATATTGAATATCTTCCCATATAGATATGTGCCATTCCTATTCTGTATTGGTATGTCCAAATACGATACACAAATTGGGTGGATTTAGCTGATCAAAATTCACCAGGCACTTAGATTTCTACGGGGGGGGGGGGGGGGGGGGAAGGTGAAAAACTTTCTTGAATTGGACTAAACGACCAACCATATTTATAGAATCAACTAATATTTCTTTTGGTTTCTATTGTGTATCTGCAAATTATCGGCTAGGAAAAATGGACGATGATTTTATTAGCAGGGGGAAAAGTACCCCATCTGTAGGGTACATACGTGGGTAAAAAATAGGAAACAGTAGGGCAAGTTTGGCTTTAACTCGCTTCCTCGGTTTATGTCAAATTTGGCTTCAGCTGTCAATGTTTTTTCCCAGTACGGATGTAAAGTGATCAAACATTATTCCATTGTTCCAGGGGATTACCAGAGTTCCAAAACGTTTGGAAAGGGAGAACGATGAGCTCAACGATGGGCTCCTCTAAAACGGAGTCAATTAACAGACATTGTATATGCAAAGTAGACAGAAATATAATCATCTTGTTTATTCTTGTGCTACATGGATGAGATGCAAATGTTTCTGGGGCCTGTTGTTGATACAAATCCCAGTCTAAAGTTCTACTTAGTTTACATTTGAAGAGGACATTGGCTTGTTGATTGTGCTAATGGAGTTAAGACTTTCCAAGATGTTTACAGAACCAGGATATTTGTGTGTTGTGATTTAATTAAAAAAAAAAAAAATGAAAACCATGGAAAATAAGCACTTTACATGTGCCGAGAAGTATTTAACTCCTTCAAAGGCCTCTTACTCTGAAGGATTTAAACATTGTCAACACATTCATATTGCTCTATTTGCAAACCTTTGTTGCCTTGGTTTCATTTGTTGGTTTTTTTTCTATTTCAACCCCACTTAGCTTGTATGTATTGGCCTGGAACCAGTCGTCAACAATTGTAGCTCTTCGATCTCTTCTTACAACCATACAAAAAATACCCAAGGCTTAATTCTTAAAGCCCTTATCAAATGCATTCTTACATTTCACCTGATCCTTTGCAGTGTGATTTTTTAAAAGCTGGGGGTTTTTTTGGGTGGGGGGTGGGGGGCGGGTTCTGACTGGTTTACCTTGGTATTCTTGTATAATCCCAGACCATAAGCCCCAGTGGTGGGAAACGACATCCACTTGGGCACTTTCCTCTTCTTCCCCATTACTTTAGCCTTTATGTTTGAATTGGCTGACTCAAAACAAGCGTATTCAGAGATGCTAAATTGATCAACAAAAGCTTAGCCTGCAATGCAGCTCAGCCATTGTGGTACCATAGAATGGAAAGTATTTTCTCTTACAGAAAGCTGGTTCCTCTGTTCAAAAAGTTTGCAATTTAAGCTATGTGGTCAAATTTAAACACTGATTTTTCAAGAGGAAAATGGGCAATAAAGAAGAGAATAAAGAAAACTTACCTGATAAACTAGATCTTTAATTGGAGACTGTGCAGTACATTTCATGAGCATTATTTCACAGTGGATTAGCCAGTGAGAGAAGTGGCCTTCCCTTTCCATGTAGACTGAATTGTTTAAATTCTTACCCCCTTTCCTTCATTTGTGGGCTCTCACTAATGGGGAAAGCTGGGAAGGGGTCTTATTGTATTTGTGCTCTCAATCTATTCACTTATCCCGTTTGCACTCCATATTTTTGTGCTTTGTGTAACAGCAGTAATTTATTAGGACCTTCTGGTGTTTTAACAATCTAACCCTTTTCTTTTTCTTTTAACTAACACTTTGAATTGTGGCACATAGCATTCAAGGTAATAAAAAAATGTTACTAATAACCGTTTATTGTGTAGCAATGTCCTTTTGTGTATTTGTTTTTTGCATGCTTTTTGTTTTGAGGTTGGTTTATTATTTCCTTTAAAATGTGTATTTTGCTGCAAAAAGTATATAGGTTAGACAGCACCACCTCTCAACATAATAGTTAAAGATTTATTTAAATATTGGTGCAACAAGAACAAAAATTAGGGATTTTAATTTCCTCTAGGATAATAGTATAAAATGAAGGTGGTTCCCAGCACTCAAAAGAGATACGTTAATGAATATTGTCAGAAAAACACGAGTCAATGATAGAAAAGGTTTTACTGATGGGAAATATCATATACAGTAGTGTGTACAGAAACATGTGCAATATCACATCTTATAAAGAATATACGTCGGATAGGTGATAGCGATATCACTCTGGTCATGAAACAACACTGACAATAATAGTAGAAAATATACAGACTATACACAAGCTTGTACACAAATATATCAACGCTGATACTTTACCATCTCTGAGTCCTCAGAGTGGAAACTGATAATGGCACAATAGGAGAACATACACTTTTGCAAAGTAGCAATATGAACAACCCAATGAAAGATGCTAAAAGTGATTTTGCTTTCATTTCCCAGGTATTTCTTTGCAGTTCTGGCAATATTAACTATTCTTGGTGTGCTAAACGGATTGGTGCTACTTCCAGTTCTCCTTTCTTTCTTTGGACCTTACCCTGAGGTTAGTAAATGCAGTTTGACACAGAGCTTCATATTGGTGGCCGTTTTATTAAGTTTTCTATAGATTCAGACCGTTTTATTGGAAGTAAGCTCTCCTTCAGATTTTCTAGGTTATGTTGACAGTCACTTTAAAAAGATGCTGTACAAAACCTATTTGTATCATTTTTTTTTTTAATTTGACATGTAAAGAAAAATTCTAGAATTATATTCTACAATGGTGTTTATAATTCTTTAGGGAATTTCTTTGAATGAAGGGGGAAAACTTAATGTTGTTCATTTACCTGTACTGACTTGGATAGAGAACCTATGTGAAACATGGGGACAGACCTATGTCTTTTGTCTTTCCATGTTACAAAGAATGCATGTAGGTAACAAACAAAAAAAATCTCATTAGGTGTCACCAACCAATGGAAGAGACAGGCTGTCCACACCTTCCCTAGATCCCCCACCAAATATTGTGAGGTTTGCCGTGCCTCCGAGACAGGCACACACGGGGTCAGATTCTTCTGATTCGGAGTACAGTTCTCAAACCACAGTATCCGGAATGAGTGAAGAGCTCCATCATTATGAGGCTCAACAAGGCTCTGGGGCCACAACCCATCAAGTCATTATGGAGGCAACAAGAAATCCAGTCTTTCCCAGATCATCTGTAAGTACTCCTCCATGCTCCATTTATTTAATTTTAGCATCCAGGGAACAAAAAAATGTATCTGGGTAGTGGACACATTTGTGTAGTAAATTTGTCCACAGAAAAATATTACGTCACTTTTCATGATTCAAGACCTAAAAAGAGCATTATTATTATTATTATTATTTTTAAATTAAAAAATAAAATTACATTTATCTGCAGCCTTTTTCATCATTTCGACCTGGGCAGTGTGCATTTGCAAAGATCCAAAAATCAAATGTGTTCACTATGCAGATAATCCTACAACCATCCTCTGCATAATGTACATACACAATATTCCCTATAAGCTTTTTTTTTTTTTTTTCCGGAGCTTCTTTTTTGGTTCATATAGAGATCTTCATTTATTAGAAATGCAAAACTGACTAGTGAAGATGAGACTGCTACTCTATACAGCGGTGTTTTAATCATTCATAGATTACACTGTAATGGACCTTTTCCAAGCAATCTGACCATGTTTTTTTCACAATGAGGGCATCCTTTAGAAAGGGATTAAACCATGGTAATTCAACATTAAAGGTAGTGGATATTTCGATCCTACTTTTTCTGTGCACATATTGTACACCAAAGGTGATGGGGCAAATGGATCCAGTGGTCTGATTTACCAAACACCTATGGTAATATCCTAGTAGAGAGCAAACCAATTGACATTCCAAGAACAATACTTTTTTTTTATATGAAAGTGTATGTGTGTGTGTATATATATATATATATATGTATATATATATGTATATATAATTTATTTTACTTGATACAAGGCACCTTTTACATACTACAGATTTGTCTTCAATTGTGTGCAGTATCAGGTGCATGCGTTACAGTATATTTTCATTTGCAGATTGTTCAGCCAGACACCAGGCATAATCCGTCAAGTCAAAGGACACCGTCCAACCAGGAACCTAGACCTCAACAATCATGGCGCCCAAGCCGGAATCCAAGGTGGGAATCAAAGGAAGGAACACGGCCGCCTCCATGCAGACCTCGCAGGGACGCTTTTGAAACTTCTACTGAAGAGCACACTGGCCCTAATAATAGGGACCGCTCAGGGCACAGATCCCATTCGCAGAACATTAGAAAGCCTGCATTTCCTCCCATTGGTGCTTCAGTGCCAGCATACTGCCAGCCCATTACTACTGTGACTGCCTCGGCTTCAGTTACTGTTGCTGTGCACCCTTCTGTGTGTGGCCACAGCTCCCGTGGAAGCTACCCATTCTGCAGCGGGTACCGCGAAAGTGACACTGGACCTTTTGAGGACCCTCATGTGCCTTTTAATGTGCACTACCATAGAAGGGACTCTAAAGTAGAAGTGATAGAGCTGCAAGATGTTGAATGCGAAGAAAGGACACAGGGGAATGTCTCCGAATAAGGTAAAAGAAAACTGTCCATGTTCATGGGGAACATTTCCCATTATGGAGAGAATAGGAATGATGAAGCATTTGTATTTAAAGTGACAATTTGTCATTTTACCATCATAGCTGTTCATTTCAAAAGCCCTAGTAATGTATAGGTAATGCAAAAGTGTAGATTTGTTGTAGGTTCAACACAAGAGTTCTTCATAGATTAAATAAGATGGTGCAAAGCTTTTAGAGCATTAACCCGTTTTCAGAAGCTCTACACACTACTGTATTTAAGTAATAATCCCCGAAGAACAGGGCATTACTGGCCAATAATGCCCTGGCTGGAAGAGTTGTAGGCCCGAGGCGAAGCCGAGGGACTTTAACCCAGCCAGGGCATTATTGTCCAGTAGTGCCCTGTTCTTCAGGGATTATTGCTATTATTGGCTAAATGTAGGCTTTTTTTAATATTTTATTATTATTTTTTATTTTAAAAAAAAGACACTTTTGTAGTCATATTGATTTTTATCAGTATGATCATCTACATTCTTTTGCTTTTTACTGCACTGTTTATTAAAAGGAAATTGTATATACACACAACAACCCCCCTCTATATGCACACACACTGCAGCCCCTATGTGTGTGTGTGTGTATATGTATGTGTACCCCATAAACACACACACTGCTGCCCCCCTACACACACTGCAGCCCCCCTCTAGACTCACAAAACACACACTGCAGCTCTCCACCACCCTCTACAGTCTCAACACACACACACATCACACAAAGCAGCCCCCCTCTACACCCACAAACACACACTGCAGGCCCATGTAAACCCACAAAACTACAGGCAAAGCCCTCCACCATCTGCACCCCTCCTCCACCCTCTACACCCACTGAAGACACACACACTGCAGCCCCCTCTAAACCAACAGAACACACTACAGACACACCAACAAAAGACTGCTGTCCCCTCTACATCCACAAAACACACACCAGCAGCCCCCCTCTACACCCACTGGAGTCGCCCTGTAAACCCACACACTTCAGACACACACACACACACACACACAAAACACTGCACCCCTCCTCCACCCACAAAACTCACACTGAAGAGACACTACAGCCCCCCTCGGCACCCACAAAACACACACTGCAGAAACACACACCAACAAAACAGACTGTTGTCCCCCTCCAGTCCCCCCCCCCCCCCTCACACACCCCCTACAAAACACTCAGCAGAAACACAGACTTTTCTCCTCAGTATTCTCCTGTGGGCGCTCTATGCAGGCAGGATGGGGGAGGAGTCAGTGCCTTGCTGCTGCCTCCTGTCCAATCTGCTCCCCTGACTGAGAGATACTTTCACTCTGTGTGGATGAGAACTGAAAGCTGATTGGTTGAAAAATCAGAAAGCAGGGATTTCAATAATGCCCACAATTTACCAGCCTGTAATATGTGTACTTATCTCCAATGACACCTATGAGGTGTTTGAAAGATCTGTACACATTAATGTAACTCCTTTACTGGTCTCATAAAAGTTTTAAACTACTAATTCAAATACATTAAATCTTGGATAAATGTATTCGGTAGAAAAAAACAAATATAGTGATCTTGCTTATACCTTGTTAATTTGCCTTCATACACCACAGATTTTGGTTTTAAGCCTGATAGAGCAATGTAGAAGACACATTTATGCACTGTATATGGGACATGCAGAAAGTTTAATTTGTTGGTATATACTGTAGATGACCTTTGTGTCTGAAGCTTGAAGGAATATAGACATTGAATGTTGTCTGACTTTCATAGTGTGTGTGTGTGTGTGTGTGTGTGTGTGTGTGTGTGTGTGTGTGTGTGTGTGTGTGTGTGTGTGTGTGTGTGTGTGTGTGTGTGTGTGTGTGTGTGTGTGTGTGTGTGTGTGTGTGTGTGTGTGTGTGTGTGTGTGTGTGTGTGTGTGTGTGTGTGTGTGTGTGTGTGTGTCAAATGATCATGCTCTGATTAGAACCAATACTATTCACATCCAAGGATACAAGAGATAATTAATTAAATAAGAAATCTTTGCAAACCAAGTGCCATGTGGCTGTTTTTGATGAAGAAGCTAACCTAGTGTTGTGTTTTTTTTTCTTTTTTCTTGTTTTAGAGTTGAAAATTTCTGAATCATTGAAGGCCAAAGACGGGACAGAATTTCCAGACAAGTAGAAGAAAACTGCTGGAAGTTTATATATAAAAAGGACATGCTGCATCAGGACAAACAGTTCACTGTTACTGTAACCTATTGTATAAATGTGTTAAATATTGCTATAAATATTTAAAAGGTGTATACATATGTAATATACAAGAGAACAATGTAAAGTAGTATAATTGTGGAGTTGTCTGACTCCTTTTTATCAGAGGGTGGCAAACTTGTTTTCCCTCTACTTAATGTACAGGATTTGTGCCACACAATTAAGAATAATCTAGTTATGAAATTCAGCATACTTTTCTGCTGCTTAAATATTGTATAATTTACTTGTATAATTCTATGCAAATTTTGCTTATGTGATAGGTGTTATTTTATGTGTGTAAAGGTACATGTTAAGATTTTAAATGTTCATATCACAACCCTGTGGTAGTATGTTACTGATCATTTTCGAACACGCTATGCGTGATTTAATTCTTTTCTTTCAAATTGGCAGATATGAAGAATTCCTTTTTAACTGGTGTTGTTGTCGTAGTTTAAGCTATATGTAGGTTTCCTTTCCTTTGTTTGTCTTTGTTTGTTTGTGTGTGTGTCTGTGTATCTGTATAATGTGATGTGGTTACAGCCTTTTCCACTGTACTGCATGCTGTATTCTTGGTGTGCTTCTGTTAACCTGTGATGCTGGGAATCCTTTCTCTCCATCCCGAGCTTGGGCATCAAGCACTTACTAGCACTTGTTAACAAACAAGCTATTCCAAATGTTGTAGAAATGTCATGTGTCTGTGCATCCCTTTCTGCAGTGGAGGAGCCAGCGGTGTATGTAAAAGCACCTCTACTACTAAAAGGACTTAGAATAGCATCATTGTTTTTTATGGTGTACACAAGGGGTGGCCAACTTCAGTCCTCAAGGGCCACCCAAGGTCAGGTATTCAGGTTATCCCCGCTTCAGCACAGGCGGCTTAAGCAGTAACTCCGTCTTTCTGACTGAGTCACCTGTGCTGAAGCGGGGATATTCCTAATACCTGACCTGTTGGTGGCCCTTGAGGACTGGCGATGGACACCTGTGATGTGTCCAATTCTTTCTCTCTGCCACAAGTTGGTGCTAATACACATATATGGTTCTTCTTTCATTTTATGTCTCTGAAAATGTAAACGATTTCCCTATCTACCTCCCTCCCTTATATACTTAGATATGTTGGTTGCTCAGAGTTTAATTTCTATATGCTGTTAATTTAATGCAAATGTTGAGATTTTTTTTTTTTTTTTACTCGTTGAAATACTGTATTTCTTTCTGTGCTAGGGGGGCATATGTAGTTCACCATATTGCAGGACCCTACCTGCACAAACATGTTTAGGCACTTGTTTGCAAATATCAGTTAAAAGAAGAAGAAAAAAAAGACCCAACAAGGAATATGTAGCTGACTTTTTCCCTTCGTGCTATATAAGCTATTATTACATACGCACACTGAGGCAAAAACGGCTTCCTTGTGTCTATCTCACTTGTCCTCAATGTAAAGCGAAAACTCCATATGACAATGGGCCCTGTTTGTGCTAGCAGTATAGTGACAACAGATTATAAATACATATCTGAAGCTAAAATCAGGTGGTGCAAAATTGAAGTTAAAAAAAAACAAAACAAAAAAAACCTTATCCTGAAAACCATATCCTGCCAAATGAGCATGTTTATCACTGTGATTCTCAACTACAGAGGCACTGTTTTGGACAATATAGGATTAACCCCTAAGTTTCCATGTTTAAGGATACTTCAGACAAATCTGAAGATTTTCACCTGACAAAACAGACTGATGTAATGATGAAATACATGGTGAACCCTTTTTAAAATGAGTAATTTATAGTTGCTCTGACAAACACTATGGATACTGTAATTGTACATAGAAATAGTGATTTTAAGTATTTCATTTGTTTTCATCCACAATAACCAGATCTCATCATGAGGTCCCTGGTTAAAATAAAAATAAATAAATAAAAGAATGAATAAAGGTTGAGAGACACCATGTTACCATGTGTGATTTGCAGGCCTTGTTACTGCTGCTAGATCGTATTCCGCCCCTCCCCCCCTCCCATTAGAGTGGTTTTTTTAAGTCATGCCTTTTTCACTCACAGCCAAAACTTCTCCCTTTCTTTTCCTTGTTAGTGTGTCTGCTGCCTTCTGCACAGTATAGACCTTTTTTAAATCTCCTATAGTCACATTGGCAAAGGGAGAACTCCGTAGCTGGCAATGTTAAAAATAAACTTTTTTTTTTAATTATTTATATTTTTGTATAATAAGAATGTGTTCTTACAGTGTTGGTCATGCCAGTTTATAACAAAACAATGCAGGGATGTTCATTTTTTATTTTTTTTATTGGAAAACACTATTACAGCTATGTTCTACTTTTTAATGGCATTTTATTTGTATAGAGTGCTTACTAATGTTACATAGGAAGAAGAGTATATAACAGTTACATTACAAACTCATAGCTTTTAGATTTAAGGAGTTTTAAAAGGAAAAAATATTCAAACTGGGTCTCATTGTCTGCCTTTTTTGGGGGCAGGAGTGGGTTTTGTGTCATTTCATTTACAAAGATAAAAGTATGCCATATAATTTATTTATATGAAAATTTATTTTTGTAGTGTACATAGTAGTCATCAAGTCTCTTGACAGAAGTATATTTTTAAAGATTTTATATGTATGGAGACCATTATGAGACATGAAATTGGGTTACAGTGCACACTTACTTTAAACTACACCGGGACAAATATTGCCTGAACCCCCTCACTATTTGGGGGATGACCAGCAGCGCACGTGTTGCTGGCAGCTCCAGCAGTGACCGGGTTCAGTGTTGAGAGCATAACAATCCTTACCGTACAGAAAGTGGTTTAGTTTCCATTTGTAATCTAGTGTGATTTCTCTCTTTTTTTTTTTTTTTTTTAACAGTGAAAGTGGAAATTGTACAAACTCTCTAAATATTAATATTTGAACACTGATAGAATTTCTAACATGAATAAAAATGATTATAACTTATTGGTTACGCATTTTGTGGTTGCAGTTTTCATTTTTTTTCGGGTTTTGGGGGGGGGGGGTATCTTTCACAAAAGGAGGTCTAATCGCCACACTTCAAATGTGTTCACAATTTTATTGATCACAAGAAATAAATATATATATGAATACGCAAGAGCAAAAATTGACCAGTACAAAACATTTGTTGGGTGCAAAGCAACTCTCCACCGCTGATCAAACCGGATATATAAAATGTCCAAAAAGAGTAACCAGGGTTACTATCAAAAGGCTGAGCAATAAAACAATCTTCCAACGTTTCGGTCTCTGGACCGAAACGTTGGAAGATTGAGCAACAAACCAACCTTTTGATAGCAACCCTGGCATGCATACTCTTTTTGGACGCAATTTTATTGATCCAAAGATAGCTCCATTTGAGATAATTGAACACTAGGTACTGATGTTTAGGATTTCCCCAATAGCATGTCGGGTGCACATCATTTTGTTGTGGTTGCAACACAAACTGTGATTCAAAAAGATAATAATCTCCCAGCCAAAATGCTGACCAATCCTAAAGATTAATTTCATATAGTGTCATGTCTATTCATGGAGTGCATAACCTACTTTTTCAAATTTTTCCCATGGCAACACTACTATTGTTAACCGTGGCCTTAGCAGTTTTATCCTCCCAACATACTACAGTACCGATGTAGCAGAATATCTCTGCGTTTCCATAGAGTTCAAGGGCAGTGATATCGCAGAAGATCACAGAATGTCCCACGGGAATGCGGCAGTGGGTGCAATAACCCCTGTTACATCTGTATGTGGAACAGATTAAGAAAAGAGTGTCTATGGCAGACAATTTTACCTGTGTGAACTTCTCATTTCATTTAACACTTGGTTTAAGGGGCATTTATTACAGTGCACACACATTAGACCCAAAAAGGGTCACGAAGAGACCCCACTAGTATTCACTCAATGCCAATATTGTCAGTAATCTGGCACTAACAGCCCATCAATAGATACCTCCTCTAAGTGAAAAACCAACGTAGGTAGAAACCAAAATAATAAAGTTTTATATACATCAAATTTATCACACTAAATGTAGTTCAAAGTTCCCCGTAGTGGTAGAGGAATTGGTGATTATGATAAATCATCTTTCAATGTAGTCATAAATAGACAGTTCTCTAATTCTGCTGTCCAGTAAGTATAGCATATAATTAGTTGTAATCGACCTGGTCTCTCCACAGTTATTAGATCCAACAATTGATACAGTATAAATGGAATATTCTATGAAGGTGTATCTTGAAAAAGGGCTCGTAGGAGGTTGTATATTAGTTTTTTGTTTGTCCTTTTTTTTCATTTTTATGTAGTCTTAATAAACTTTTTTAGCCCCCCATTTGGTGAGCTGATGGTGCTTTTTTGGACTCAAGCGATCCTTTTTCCAATCCTTTTCTACTACGTTGTTGCTGCTTGATTGGTTAGACGCACTGAGGATCAGAGGGTACGTGGGTGTTGGCGCTTATTGCATTCTCCCCCGTGAAACCACACGTCTACAAGGGAGGGGAGCGTTTACCGGATGGACCGGAAGTGCTTTGACGTACTTCCGGCACTCGGGAACCTCGCGCTGTTGATGCGAGAAGGCGCAGCTGATCGTAAAGACTACCACGTCTACTCTGCCAGCAGGACAGCTGATTACAGAACTAGGAGCACTACAAGAGGGATCCATAGAGGTACCTACATTGTCTCTCTATTTCCCAAGGATCTCAGGTAGCGGTTTCCATTGGAGCTCCTTTATTTTCTGTTTGCTGTCCTCAGAGACCTTTCCATTCACTGTTCTTTAAGCACCCACGTATTGACTTCCCCTCGTTGATAACCTCAGTTGTCCACTTCATTATTATATTATTATATTATTTTTGGTACTCCCTGTTGCAGAGCTTTGAGTAGCTTTACCATTGACCTTATCTATATGGTAGTTTATTTGCGAAAAGGTACAGACCAATGTCAGCAGGATAACATATAGTGCCCCTATAGGTTGTGAACCCAGAATGTAAATACCTTAATAGTATATATGTTATTGGAAAATTGCAACAATAACTGAACTGGTAAATACAGATCACTAGTATCCCATTATAAAATCGCAACAGAAGTCAAACATATTGATAGTATTACAGAGGGTTTTTCTCACAATATACCCTGTCAGGTAAGTATGTAACTGTATACTGCTGTTACTGTTGGAGTTGGCAACTACTGACAACCGCTCGCCTCGGTAGGTGTTAGAGATCCAAAAATACCCATTAGACCCACATAGGTAGGCATGTATTTGCGCAGTAGTCAGTAGGAAAAGGGGGTTACGGCGAACCCAAATGCAAGTACAAAGTAACCGGTATACAAGCCGCAATACTGGGACCGGACTGTAGCTACTCCTACTTTGCCGACATATGTTTTGCGTGTCCTCACGCTTCTTCAGGGGGGAGGAGTCTACGCTTACCTTCCCGACGGTGAGTATCCTCCGTGTGAACGGAGACTCGTACAGTAGCTTCATTAGCCAATAGGAGAGAAGTATCAATTGTTTACCGTATCAGGTCGGGTTATCCCGGGTGATGAATATCACAGACTTCAACAGTGTAAACAGACAGCACCTGTTTCTTTCACCAAACGCACGAATATTATTTTAAAAAAAAGATATTTACAAAAATGGAATGTGGTTCATTGAATTAACAGAGCTCCGGTACTGTTGTAAATAGAACCAATGAATGAGCACTAATGTCAAGTTTATGAAAGGCCATATTGCCAGATGAAAGATATAAACCTGTTAAGGAGTCTCATAGGTAAAAACATAGGATGCACTGGTAGCCAAAAGGGCATAACTATTATATCAGGGTTTAGACAACAGCAGATGGAAATATTCATACACCTATATTGGTAAATATTGTTAAATAGTATAGGCACTGTGCCAGCTACTAGACACATAGTGTCATGATGTATTTTAATACTTACCCTTTTTTCATGCACCATCTATTTTAAAATTATACAAAATAAAAGATATTTTTAAGATTGCCATATAACATTAGTGATATTTAGTGCTACTATCCACTGAGTTCTTTTTTTCTTTTTGGTGTATTGCTAATTACAATTTTCAGTTCAGCACCTTATCTACATTACTCTATTGATTATTTAGCTGAGCAGAGGTTCACCTACCTTTCCCCTCCCCTTCTCTCCCACGGTATATCAGGGTTTAGACAACAGCAGATGGAAATATTCATACACCTATATGGGTAAATATTGTTGAATAGTATAGGGGACTACAATTTATGATGGACCTCTACAGTCTCAAAATAGGGGTTATATTGTGTAGGAGTGTGATCCATTAAGGTGATCTGCCCCAAGTGGTCAATACAGATCATAACATTTCTTGTGACTGTATCCCTGGATTCCCAAACATTAACCCTCAGAGTGGATAGCCAATTGAAATTGGTATTATGAATATACACATACATATAGAGAGGTCCGTTAGTCCTCCCAGTTTTTATCAGGCAGACTTGTGTAGGTTATTGTCTGGTACTCCTGAAATAGGCATGATGTGTACCTATAGATTACTGGAGAAATGAAGAATAGATAAATCCCTCATTCAAACCAAGGGGTGACAGGGTTTGCAGTTGAAAAATCCAGTGACATTCTCGCTGGAGTAATTGTCTGTCCCAATTGCCATGGCCCATTGCGTGGAACATGTTCAATAGCCACGAAGTGCATCACATTTTTATTTCCTAGGTGGAATTCAGTCACGTATGTTGCTATAGGTGTATCTATAGCATTTCTTCCATTCCCACTGTGTTCAAGCACCCGTGTCTTGTACTGTCTGTGTTTTTCCCACGTACATTTCCCTACAGTCACGTCTTGAGATAAATCACGCCACATGTCAAGCAATTCATATAGTCTTTCATTTTAAATGCCATTGTATTCGATGAATTGCAAAAAGTCTTTATAAAAATTACAAACTGACAGGCCTTGTATCTGGTACATGAAAAAAGCCTTGGGGTTTTTTCCCCCAGTCAGGTCTTTCATGGTTTAGATTGAAAGTGACTACGTACTAGTCTATCTTTGATATTTCTACTACGTCTGTAACCTGTACTTGGAGTATCCTGCAAGATTTTCCGGAGGTCAATATTGTCTAGTAGTATGTGCCAGTGTCTTTGGAGAATGTTTTTAATCTGCCACTGACTATTATACCTGCTAATAAACCTTATCGTTTCATCTTTATCTTTTAAAGTATTATTGGAAAGTAAACTTGTTCTCTGTGACGTACGGGCTCTATAATGGGCCTTTTTAATGATCTTGTTGCTGTATCTCCGTGCACGAAATCTAGAAGTCATGTCTACTGATTGCTTTTTGTATTCTGCCGTAGAAGAGCAGTTACGCCTTAATCTGAGAATTTGCCCTATTGGTATTGTGACAGGGTGAATGAACGTCACCAGCCATATACCTGGCAAACCTATGTTTAGGCTTGCAGTGCAGCAGTGACGAGGTTAAGTTTCAGTTGAGATGGGCTGCTTAATTAGTCTGACCCCAGCTGCATAATCAAGGTGTTTTAAAACCCCCAGGCTGTACACACATGCAAGCTAGCTGGTCAGGAGACAGGACTGAAATACTGAAGAGATTACTGCTATAAGGTCTGTTTTTCAAAGTACATGTGTGATGAACTGTCTGTGACCTGCATGCTGGAGAGAAGCTGCCTTGTTTTCTATGCTGAAGAGAAGCTATTTTGTTTTTGTCTGCTGAAGAGAAGCTATTTTGTTTTTGTATGCTGAAGAGAAGCTATTTTGTTTTGTGTGCTGTATGTTTTTAAGGCTCAATAAAGAAGCCTTATCAAGAGAACCCGCGTGTGTGGTTGCATGTACTCTGCAACATATGGTGTCAGAAGTGCTGGGATTTTGAGAGGCCCCTGCAGTTGAAGGGCCACATACACACACACACAAATGAGAAAAATGAAAGAATTTTTATAAGAGTTTCTGTGCGAGCAGACCAGACAGCAGGACTGTTAATGCAGGAGCAGGCCCAACTACTATTGCAGCAGCATACCCAGCTCCTAAACCAGCAGCAGGCAGCACAGGATGAGCGGATGGCGAAGCTGCTGACCCAATTCCAGGGGTCTGCCAGTCCAGAACTTGCGAACAAACCCCCGGTCCTCCTGAGGAAAATGGCTCCGAACGAGGATCCAGAGTCTTTTCTACTGACATTTGAAAGGGTTGCCGAAGCTCAGGGCTGGGCTGCAGATCGCTGGGCAACTGCTTTGGCCCCACTCCTCATAGGAGAAGCACAGGCCTCAAATCAGGGCCTCCCAGCAGATCAGGCAATGGACTACCATCAAGTAAAAGCCGCCATACTGGATCGCTTAGGTCTGACCCCAGAGACCTACCGGCAGCAGTTCCGGAACCTGAAGTACACCGCTAAGATGAGACCCCGGGTCCTCGCTTAGCGTTTATTGGACTTGTGTACTCGCTGGATACAGCCCGAGGAGCGCACTAAGGAGGAAATTCTTGAGCAAGTGGTTTTGGAACAATTCCTACAGGTAATACCCCCTTCCGCACACTGGTGGGTAAAATGCCATTTTGCTGAAACCCTAGCTTTGGCGGTCCGACTCGTTGAGAACTTCCTTGGGGCAGAGGATCAGGCGAGTGCCCTGGACCTGACGGATCCAACTTCACCAGCACTTGCGGAGACCCAAAGAGGGAGATTGGAACAACGGGGAAACTACGGCACCTCTATGCGCAACCGCCAAGTGCCACGAAAGGAGCAGTCCTTCCAACAAGGAAGAAGTCAAAACGCCGGGCACCACCGAGACCCTCATCCCCTTCCTGATGTCGGCTTGTCGCCAAATGAGAAGAACTTCCGAGGACGTCGCCCACAGGATCCACCAGATGCCTAGTCTCCAGTCCAGCAGAGCGCTATCCACGGTCCGCTCCTGCGAGGGAACCCTCTCCATGTTCCGCCTGCGGAGAACAAGGTGACCGGCATGTGGACTGTCCACAGATGGATTGTTCCTTCAGCAGGACCGTCGCCTCGGCCTTCACTGGAGAAAATTACAAGCCCTGGCTACTTCCAGCCCAGGTTGGGGGAAAAACCGTCCAGGCTCTTGTAGATTCGGGCTCTGGGAAAACTCTGGTCTTCCAGGAACTGTTACCTCCTAAGGTGTGTTCTTTTGACTCTCCATGGAGTATAAAATGTATACACGGCAATGTAAAACGGTTTCCGACTGCCATAATTCAGCTACAGGTAAAAGTTCAGGAGGCCTACCTCGAAGTAGGAGTCACTCCTTGGCTCCCTGCCCCCGTTGTGCCCGGCCAGGACTGGCCTTTCTTTTCGGACCTAATGGCTCCAGTCTCTCACGAGGAGTCTTATTCTATGGCTCAGGAGAACCCTGACAAACTGTTCCTCTTCTCAGCAGACCTTTTTCCCAGTAGACACCGGGTTCCAAAGACTCGGAAGCAAAGACGCTCTGACAAACAGGACTGGTTGCAGAAATCTGGGTCTCAAGGTGACCATCCTAGTAGCCAGAAGTCACAAGTGATGGCTGGGGATGGCCAGAGGGAGGGGGATATGGGCCCTGGAGATTTACCAGACCTATACCTCCCTGATTTTCGCCAGAGGCAAAGGGAAGACCCAGTCCTTGCTAGACAGTATGATAAGGTGGTAAAAATTGATGAGCAGATATTGAATGCACAGGGGGTGATAGTATTCCCCCATTTTGAATTATCAAATGATATCCTGTATAGGGTGAATAGGCAGACACAAACAGGGGAGGTCACCAGACAGATATTGGTTCCCATGGCGTTTGTTAAATCTGTGTTCACTCTAGCCCATACTGTCCCTTGGGGTGGTCACCTTGGCAGGGATAAAACATTGGACTGTATTTCATCCCGATTCTATTGGCCAGGGATGCATAGTGATATTGCTAAGTTATGTGCGGCATGGCCGGAGTGTCAGCTAACTAGTCCGAAGGGACAAAAAACAGCCCCTTTGGTTCCTCTACCCTTGGTGTCAGTACCCTTTGAGAGGATTGGGGTAGACTTGGTAGGACCTCTAGAACATTCTGCGAAAGGACACAGGTTTATTCTTGTAATAGTTGACTATGCAACAAGATATCCTGAGGCTTCCCCCTGAGAACAGCAACGGCGAAGCAAGTAGCCAACAAGTTGTTGGAGCTGTTCTCACGGGTTGGACTTCCCCAGGTTATGTTGACAGACCAAGGTACAAATTTTATGGCTAAACTGAAGCAGGATGTCTTAAAATTACTAGAGGTCAAGTCTGTTCGGACATCGGTCTACCATCCACAGACTGACGGATTGGTGGAAAGATTTAACCGAACTCTAAAAGGGATGCTGAGGAAATTTATAGATTCAGAGAAGAGAGCCTGGGATGAACTTCTCCCTTTTCTGCTGTTTGCAGTGTGGGAAGTTCCCCAGGCCTCCACGGGATTCTCTTCATTTGAATTGCTGTATGGCCGCCAACCCCGGGGTATCCTAGACCTCCTAAAGGAGTCCTGGGAGGAACAGCGGTCCCCTTCTAAGAATACCCTGCAATATGTACTAGACCTTAGGAAGGGCCTAGATGTGGTTGGGCATTTTGCTAGGGAGAATCTTAGATCAGGCCAGGACAGTCAGGAGAGACATTACAATCAAAATGCTCATATGAGAGTGTTTCACCCAGGAGATCAGGTGATGTTGTTGTTACCCAGTTGTGAGAGCAAACTTCTAGCCAAATGGCAGGGCCCATTCGAAGTACTCCGCCGCACGGGTGATGTGGATTACGAGATCGCTCAACCAGGGTCCAGGAAGGGTAAACAAATTTACCATGTGAACTTGTTGAAACCCTGGAAGATGCAGCGGTCTCTATTCATCCACCTGATGAAGGAGGAAACGGATTTAGGTCCTCAGCCCCCACGGGAGAACATCGTGGGTGACGATAAAATCCCAATGGGTAGACAGTTGTCCTCTGAACAAAAAGGGGACTTGTTAGAAATAATTACACAATTCCATGATGTTTTTTCTGATTTGCCAGGGCAAACTAATTTAATTTCACATTTGATCGAGACAGCACCTGGGGTAAAAGTACATTCCCGTCCGTATGGGTTGCCTGAAAGTCGTAGGGCCCTGGTAGAGAAGGAGGTACAAGAAATGTTACACGTAGGAGTGATTGAGGAATCATGCAGTGAGTGGTGTAGTCCACTAATTATGGTCCCTAAATCCGATGGGAAGGTAAGATTTTGTGTGGACCTCCGAAAGGTCAATGTGGTATCAAAGTTTGACGCATATCTGATGCCAAGGGTGGACGAGTTAATTGACGCCCTTGGTAACGCGGAATATATATCCACGCTGGACTTAACAAAAGGATACTGGCAAATACCTTTAAAGGAAAAGTCCAAGTGCAAAACAGCCTTTGCCACTCCCATGGGTTTATACCAGTTTGTGACAATGCCATTTGGACAGCATGGAGCCCCAGCCACATTTCAGAGACTCATGGATAAAGTGCTGAGACCCCATAGGGCTTATGCCGCAGCCTACCTAGATGACATTGTCATTTATAGTAAACACTGGCGGGCCCATCCAAATAGGCTGAAAGCGGTCCTCAAATCTCTGAGAGGCAGGGCTCACAGCCAACCCTAAGAAATGTGCCTTAGGTAAGGCGGAAACCAAATACTTAGGGTATGCAGTGGGAGGTGGAAAAGTAAGGCCACTAGCCAACAAGGTAGTGTCCCTGAAAGAAGTTCCGACCCCCCAAACAAAAACGCAGGTACGCTCTCTGCTGAGTTTAGCAGGGTACTATCGGTGGTTCATCCCCAACTACCCCGAAGTTGCAGCCCCATTAACGGACCTCACAAAAAAGTGTGCCCTACACAAGTGGTATGGTCAAGGGAGTGTCAAAGAGCCTTTGAGGACATAAAAACGTGTCTATCAGAGGGTCCCGTCCTTAGAAGCCCAGACTTCAACAGGCCTTTTGTAGTGCAAACCGATATATCAGAGATAGGGCTAGGGGCAGTGTTGTCACAACAGTTTGAGGGAGTGGAACATCTGATCCTTTTTCTGAGTAAGAAATTGTTCCAGAGGGGACAAAACTACTCAGTGATTGAGAAGGAGTGCCTCGCAGTAAAGTGGGCAATCGACGCTTTGAGTCATTACCTGGCAGGAGTCCATTTTACTCTGGTGACGGACCATGATCCATTAAAGTGGTGAAATAGTATGAAGGACTCCAATGCAAGATTGACCAGGTGGTATATGGCCCTCCAACCCTTTTCATTTGAGATCCAGCACAGGCCTGGAAAAGAAAATGCAAATGCTGACTTCTTTTCTAGAGAAGGGGTGGATGGTCGGGCTTCAGCCGTGCATGGCCCCAGCCACGCACTAACAGGGGAGGAATGTGACAGGGTGAATGAACGTCACCAGCCATATACCTGGCAAACCTATGTTTAGGCTTGCAGTGCAGCAGTGACAAGGTTAAGTTTCAGTTGAGATGGGCTGCTTAATTAGTCTGACCCCAGCTGCATAATCAAGGTGTTTTAAAAACCCCAGGCTGTACACACATGCAAGCTAGCTGGTCAGGAGACAGGACTGAAATTCTGAAGAGATTACTGCTATAAGGTCTGTTTTTCAAAGTACATGTGTGATGAACTGTCTGTGTCCTGCATGCTGAGTTCTCTTTGACAAAGGGCGCAAGCCTGAAACGCGTTAGAGAAGTTTGTCTATCCACCACCATGATGTTGATCGTGGAATAAAGGATTTTTACTTACCTTGGTGTTCAGCCCCTGCATCCATTCCGCTGTGCTCCGCTCCTACCTCCTTGAGGACTCCAACACATGCTGAAGAGAAGCTGCCTTGTTTTCTATGCTGAAGAGAAGCTATTTTGTTTTTGTATGCTGAAGAGAAGCTATGTTGTTTTGTGTGCTGTATGTTTTTAAGGCTCAATAAAGAAGCCTTATCAAGAGAACCCACGTGTGTGGTTGCATGTACCCTGCAACATGTATGTTATTTGTTATGTATTTGGGGTGGTGGGTATACGCCATCAAGAGAATATTGGTGGAGGTGGGTTTCCTATATATAATTGTCTCTAAGTACCCTTCCGGTGTTTTAGATATAGTAATGTCCAGGAATTCTAATTTTGTTCTGCTTGTTTGGAATATCCGTTTTTAAATTGTGTTCATTTTTATTCTGAACTTGAATAAATTGTTCCTCTGTTCCATTCCATAGTAGCAGAACATCGTTAATATACCTGACCCAAATTTCTACATGTCCTGTGAATCTTTCCTGGGTCATGACATGACTTCTAGATTTTGTGCACAGGGCTACAGCAACAAGATCATTAAAAAGGCATATTATAGAGCCCTAATGTCACAGAGAACAAGTTTGCTTTCCAATAATACTTTAAAAGATGAAACGATAAAGTTGATTACAGGTATAATAGTCCATGGCAGGACATTAAAAACAGTCTCCAAAGACACTGGCACATACTACTAGAGAATATTGACCTCCGGAAAATCTTGCAGGATACTCCAAGTACAGGTTGCAGACGTAGTAGAAATATCAAAGATAGATTAGTACGTAGTCTCTTTCAATCTAAACCATCCAAGACTTGACTGGGGGAAAACCCCAAGGCTTTTATCCATGTACCAGATGCAAGGCCTGTCAGTTTATGAAAATTACCGGTTACATTTCACTTGCATTTGGGTTCGCCGTAACCTCCTTTTCCTACTGACTATTGTCAAATACATGCCTACCTATGTGGGTCTAATGGGTATTTTTTGATCTCTAACACCTACCGAGGCGAGCGGTTGTCAGTAGTTGCCAACTCCAACAGTAAATATATGTCAGTTTCACTCACAAATTTGAGAATGGTTTAGGGCATATCAGAGATCCAATCTCTCTCTGATGGGAGTTTTGTATAAACTTGATCTTGCATCAATGCTCATAGATAACACAGGGATACTCCCAGACATGCTTAGAAAATAATAGAGAAAATTCTCATAGAGTAGTATGCTTGCAAAACTTGTATTGCACAGAAAAGTATATAGGGAATACACTCACATTTTACAAGTATTATACACACAATGTACGGGGTCTTTTCTTTGAACCTGGTCCCTCAGTAGTGGGGCATCTGCTACCTCTGTGTGGTCCTGCGCGAACCCGGAAGTGATGTCTGTACCAGGCGGCAGCAAGAGAAGAATGATGCGACTCTCCAACCAGCTTGGGCTTCAGGTAATGCACAGGCGTGGCAAGGCAATTAGCACAGGAACAGATTCTACGCGTTTCGCTAATTGCTTTTTCAGGAATCATAGTTGGCAATGGGCTATACTGATATACCCCATAAAGTCAATTGACTAATAGAATGCATAATTAAAGGATATCACTCAATGCATAGTAATATCCCCAAAAAATGGGTAGTAACATAAAAAATCCTGTGATATAACACATCCGGCAAGCATAAATAATTTTATACATTTATTAATGAATACTTAAAATTATAATATATATATATATATATATATATAATGAGTTGAATAGATTCAATATGTCATTTATCACAGAGTATATGTGAGACCCAGTGATTCGGAACGGCGCTATGACACAATAAATGTGATCTTAAATAATATAAATTATATTATAATTGTGAAACTGAATAAACTCTCAACCTTCCAGGGAATGTACACTGATTCCCTTACAAACGTTAGGATCCAGGGCAGGAAGGGAGCAGGATCGTCAGGAACACCCAGAAAAAAACATATAAATAATGATCATAGTGTAGTACATAAATTAAATGTGAGTCAGAACTCAAAAAAACTTGGCTCTTGTGAATAACCTACTTACAAGAAGTAGAATAAAAAACAGCAGGTGTTTTTAAAGATGAGTCTTTAGGCCCCTCAGCATGGGATTGCAGCATACTGCAGTCACTACTGGTGGCAGGCTGGGTGATGTTTTCACAGGGGCTTTATCTTTCACAGTACAGCAACCGCATTCATACAGAGAAGGGAGGAATCATAGTGTTTTACCAGGTAACACCAAAGTTTATCGAGGGTAACGTAAAAGACATGTACTCACAATATATCGAATGAGCATAATCACATAATGGTATCTTTTAGGCGGCAGATAGAACGGCTCGGCGGATGGATGAACGTCCTCCACTTCACTCACTTTCCCTCCTCGGGGGTGCCCCCTCGTCCGGTGCCGGATGGATGGCGTCACTTCCTGGCCTGGGGGTGACGACTTCCGGTAGGAGCGGGAAGATCGGAGAGTGGAAGAATCGCCGGACCGCAGCTGTGCCTCTGGGGTTGGAGCAGGTCGTCCAGAGTATAACAAGGATGCTAAAAAAAATTAAAACATTATAGCTAAGCATTGGCATATATTGGAAAATGACCCCGTATTGAAAGGCCATCTACCCACTAGACAGAGTGTAATTTTCAGTAGAGCCCCCAATCTCAAGAGCAAATTAGCACCAACAGCATTGAAGAAAAAAAACAAATCAAAACACAAAATTGGTTAAATAAACCAAAAGGCTTTTATGGATGTGTGATATGCAAAGCATGTATATACAAAAATCCAGAAAAAAATTTTTTCCCGTCAAATCAGACTAATGAATAATTTGATATAGGTTATATAAATTGTAAGAGACCATATGTGGTTTACATGCTAGAATGTACTTGCAGACTGCAATATGTGGGACGTACCTTCCGACCTCTAAGAATTAGAATCTTAGAAGATCTGGGTAATATTAGGAAGGGTCTATCAACACATTCAGTGTCAAAACACTTCTTACTTTCATGAATCAGACCCCAAACATTTCAAATATATAGGTATCGAGCAAGTACCCATCCATCGATTGGAGTGGAGGCAACCGTTTGATCCAACTACCAGAAGAGAAACATTCTCGGTTCACAGATTGCAAACACTAGTGCCCAAGGGACTAAATGTCGATATAGACATTGGTGTTTTTTAACGGATTCACTTCTGTATTTTTATTCATTATTCTCTCTCTTCCTCTTTTAGGCATTGCCCCTTTTTTGATGTATGGCCATTTTTAGAATTTTTTTACATATTTATAATTTTAAGTATTCATTAATAAATGTATAAAATTAATTATGCTTGCCGGATGTTATATTACAGGATTTTGTATAAGTTACTACCCATTTTTTGGGGATATTACTAACTTATACAAAATCCGTACCCTCAAGGAAAATAGGCAAAATAATTTTCTTCGGTAGTCCTTTCTTAGGAGAGGGGAGAGAAGAAATGGTACCCAAGGAGATCCCCTCATACCTCAATGGGCGTTGGCGTTTGCCGGACGCATCGGGCAACGATGAGCCAAATGTCCTGGCAAACCACAGTAGAGACACAGTACTTAATTTCTCCGACGTTGTTTCTCCGCGGAGGACAACTGATGGCTGCCTAACTGCATAGGTTCCGAAGGTTGTGGAACAAGAGCGTAGGAGGGGGAGAGAGCAGGGAAGAAAGACATAGACGGAAGGGGTCTTAATTCCCATATGGGAGAAGCCCACGCTAGAGCGTTACCGGGTAGCAGAGAAATAATATAGGCTACTTTCGATCTATGTGAGGAAAAGCGAGAAGGGGTTAATTCAAACTGGATATCGCATTGATTTAGAAAACCTCTGCATCCAAGAGGTTCACGTCATATCTGTTAGGCGTAGGAAGCCGTGGTTCCAGGGGCATAGCTCCCTCTGTGGGAGAAGCAGTTAAGGTTGCTGGTCTGATAAGCCTGGACTGAGACTGTAGAAGCGAGACCTGGGATAACTTCTGGGTTAGATCGGAGACTTGTTTGTCCAGATACTGGAAATGCTCAGAGATTGCGGCCAAGGTTTGGCCACCTCAGGGGGTCTATGTTTGTTGGGCTGAGCATACTGTAATATTTGCGCGAGCCCACAAACTAGACCAGACCCCGGTACCGAGGTGCGAAGGACAGTGCCACGCACCCACAGCAGCAGGGGCATGCCTAGAAGGCGGATTGTCCACGTAGCCAGGTCTGGGCAGGAGAGAGAGGTTTAATTCAATATACTTGCGGGGGTCCGGGGTAGTAGAGAGCAGCGTAGTAGAAGTCCGTAAGCCAAAGGTCTGGAGTAGAGAAGACAGCGTAGTAGGAGTCCATGAGCCTGGGTCGTGGAGTGGAGAGAAGCACGTAGTAGAGGCAAACCGGGTTCGGTACACGAGGGGTCAAACTGTGGAGAGAAGCACGTAGTAGAGGCAAACCGGGTTCGGTACACGAGGGGTCAAACTGTGGAGAGACTAGGATAAGGTAAGGCAAGGCAAGGCTAGACACAACAGAGGATTCTCACAAGTCTACACTTAGTTATGCTCAGCAATGCATCTGAGCACTGGCAGGATATTTAAGCCCCAGAAAGCCAATGGTAAAGGTGGCGGAGCGGGGGCGCGGCCCCAGCAGAAGGTCGGGATAGGTGCAGGAGGAGAAGGGGCTCATTAGGTCTTGACGCGCAGCTGGTGTTCGTTGCGCGACGTCACGCGTGCGTGGCACGTGCGGAGGAGGCGCGGCGCGTCCGTGAGGAGTTGTAAAAGGAGCGGGTGCGCGTGCGCTCTGTAATGGGATAGTGGTTACACGAGCAAGCAGGAAGGAGAGCGGAGGCAGCGGCAGCTGCGGTACTCTGGGCAAGAGAGGGGGGAACACGCCGCAAGGGACGTGTTCCCCGATTCCTCACAGCTTGACACCTTCTGTTGTTTGCCCCTGGCGCGGGGAGCAACAGTCCTAGGCCTCTCAATGTCTCTGGGTAGGTCAATTTTAGTAGTAGGCCTTCACCGGCCTGTTATAACCTGCTCCTTGTGTGTCAGGGTCCCTAGATGCCTTGCGCCCCTGGCCCTTAGCTTGCTTATGGGGTCGAGTGGAGCGTTACTCAACGGAGCGGGCACGATAGCGTCGTTCTCCACCCCGGTTGTCGCCTCGATGATGACATCATCATCCGTTTGCACCGGAAGGGTGTTGACGTCCTCCGCGTAGGAAGAAGTAGCGGCCAATACCTCTTCACCGGATTCCTCAGCTGGAGCCTGGAGGGAAGAAGCAGTCGCGTGGTCCTCCCGGTCAGAAGTAGCGCATCTGACGCCCTCTCTCTAGACTCCGCCGCGGCCTTCGCGCTCCTCCGCTGGTCGGAATGCACCGCTGCTCGTGGTGACATCAGCTGCGCGGGGCTCCGCTCATGTTCGATCAGGCAGGTAGGCGCTTCCTCTGCAGCCGCGATGGAGTGATGGTCCGGCTGGAGCATCACTACGGATCGCCCTCCACTGCTGCCGTCGTCTGATGCGAGTGGGACATGCCCCCAAGGGAAGAGCGGTAAAAAAAGAATAACACAAGGCACTGCGGTTTTTCCAAATGCTATTTAATGAGCAAAAAACTTAGCGACGTTTCGACCAGAGCGGTCTTTTTCAAGTGGTGAGTGGCTCACTTGATAAAGACCGCTCTGGTCGAAATGTTGCTAAGTTTTTGGCTCATTAAATAACATTAAGAAAAAACGCAGTGCCTTGTGTTATTCTTCTTTTTTACCACATGACTTGGATTTCCAGCAGGACTTCTTTCAACACAAGTGCACCAGTAAATATGTATGTTTGTTTCTTTATCATATGGTGTGCAGCAGTTAACTAATTTCTCCCAGGGGAAGAGCACCGGGACATCTCACGGTTGCCGTCGGCAGCTTGCAGGCAGCGGTCTTGCTCCTGTGGCACAGCGGAAATGCCCCAGCCTCCTCCCGTGCGGTCACCTTACCCGGTAATTCTCTTGTATTAGCAGCAACCAGGACACACGGCTCCTTTGGGGCATCCACCCCCGAGGTCGCAGTCCAAGCTGCACTCTCTTGTAGAAAGGCCACAACTTCTCTCCGGTACATTTAAGTAGACCGCGACACCGCTGGCTTTAGGTATGGGGATCCACACCGCTGGCACTTCGACATCAAGCTAGCCTCTCCTCCCGGAAAGTCGCAGCAGGGGCAGATGCCCTTTAGGTAGCTCTCCCCGTTCACTTTTACTACCAGGAAGCCTCCTGGTAGCTGGCAGTGGGATACTTTGTACCCTGACATGGTAGTTTAAAGCTTGCTTGTGTCAAGTTCAACAGTAAGTGAGTATAGCTCTGCTCAGCTTGCTCACCACGAGGAACTGAGGGTGCGGTAGCTTGCATCCGGCTCCCCCATCAGAAATGACAGTCTCTTTTTGTTGGTTAGTGCCTCCTCCCCCTGGTGGAATGAGGAGCACTGGCACAATGACAAAAGGTGTGGCCTCGGCTTTCGCGCGAGCCACTCACAGCAGGTGGGCGCGGCTCCTGTTTTCGCACTGAGCCACACTTTGCAGGGCGTGGCTTAGCTTTGTGCCAAGCCCTGCACAACTTTGCAAAAGAAAAGCTTGCAACATGTAAACCTTTCTACGCGGTTCTCCCGGCGGTGGCGGGAAAACGCCCCTCACACGCTGCAGATGTTGTATGATGGAGAATGTACCCCTGGCTAGGTAAAACCCCTTCCAGTATGCTGCACATGTTGACATTTCAATCACAGTACACTGTGGCTCCCTGTGCTCTAAGTTACTAATAGCATTGTGATAGTTCCTCAAACTGAGGTTCTGGCAACCCTGACTTTCAAGATATCCCTCCCTTGGACACCACCCATCAATACCTTAATGCCACTCTGTTGACTGTGATACTATAGTCCCTTTCCAAAGGTTTCTGGGCCCCAGGCAACCAAAACACCCCGTCCAGGCATCCTATATATCAGTCCTTTGGGTGACAATGAACCAGAACAGATAACATGTTGCTTCAGCACAGTTTATTGCGTTAGGGACAGCGCAGGCTGCAGCTCCCTGGTGGGGAAGTTGGCCCCTTGCTTTGGTAGACAAGAGTTCCCTGGACACTATACCTGCCCCCCCCCCCATCCTTCTTAGTACTTAGACTGAAAGTGTACCTTCTTCCTTTGGTCTGCTTCGCAGTAAAACCCATCCTCTAGAGCATCTCAGCAGCGCCTCCAAATGTAACAGGTTTTCCCCCACACTCTGGAAGATATGCCTATTACAGGGTGTGTAGTGCTGTTTACCTGCTGGTTCACAGGATGCTGAGTTTTCCGCTGTTGGTAGGGGAAGACAGGACAGGCTTTTAGGGGGATGGTTAGTCCTTCTCTCGGTAGTTCAGCAGGCTCCAGGGATGCCGGAAGCAATCCCTGCAGGAGAACTCTTTGCTTACCCCCCTGATAGATTGCACGCTCAGAAAGTAGTATATAAAAAATTGGAACTTTATTCTTTACCAACAGGGTATCAACATACAACTGGTACGTGTCTCTGTCCCCTCCTCCGGATGGTCCCGGGACTCAGCCCTGGAGCTTGAGGCCTCTAGAGCCTATCCTGATCTCTTCCATCACCCCCTGATGGGATCAGGGTTATAGACATGAGTAAACAAACACATGCAAACAGCTGCTCCACACTGTTTGTAATGGTAACCCGGGTACCTTATAAATAGATACTATTACCCTAACCACACATTCTTCAGATAAGCATGATTAGCATAGCCAAATACCACATCTGTCTGTTAAGGTTAAGAAGAAAAAACATGACATAACATTTTCAAAACAAAACATTGACTCCTGCTTGTAATAATACACAGCTTGATGTTCTGGAGGTGGCTCATGTGACCCCTGCAGCTGTCCATACATGACAGAGTGATGACTGTGTTCAACAGATTGTAAGGACGGTGATATATTTTTCAATTATTTCAGTGACTTTATTTAATTAACATTGTTTTGTATTAAATCGTGTTATGCAGTTTTTTTTTCCATCTTTACCGACGGAAGTGGTATTTGGCTATACTAATCATGCTTATCTAAAGAACATGTGTTTAGGGTAATAGTATATTTTTTTATAAGGTACGGTAATCCTGTGAGTCAAGCACAGGTATAATGAGACACAAATATCCACTCTCTCACTCAGCAGACATTTGCAGGTCTGGTGGTGTGTATCAGTACTCACATGTGAAAATCTGTGACATAGGAGAGACTTGCTGCATTCTACAGTGTCCATAATGTAGCAATCACTACTGACATTTCGGGTGCCATTATCCCAAAGTGCGCAAGGACAATAATCGTGTGCCTGCCGGAAGACAGGGGAACATCAGATACTGGATTACTTTACTTGTAAGTGTTGACCATATATTTTTTGCAATCTTTGTTACATGAAAAAAGTGAAAAATATTATCCTAAAATCTAGCAGACTATAACGTGCACTGGTGTAGCTAGACATGGACTGCAATTTATTTCTTCCTTCCCCATCCTCTCCCTGATCCTCTCTCTCATCATCTCTCCCCATCATAATCATCATCTCTCCGTCTCCTCATCTCTTCCCCTCTTCATCATCTCTCCCCCACCATCATCACCTCTACCACCCCGTCCCGGTTGACAGGGTACATCGGATACTGGATTACTTTACATGTAAGTGTTGACCATATATTTTTTGCACTATTTGCTACATGAAATCTTAATACAGGTACATGTAAAGCTCACTTTACAGGCACTCACAGGATGCTTGACAAATGTGCAAAGATTTATTATAGCAAAATCGACATTCATTTTATACATGTACGTTAATGTAGACAGTTTTTTTTTTTTTTTTTTAATATATCTATATATTTCAAATTCCCTAAAAATAGGGAAGAGGGGCGGCGGGCAATAGTGATAATTGGGAAAGATCGTTCAGTGGGGAGGCGAGAGTGCAACACGCTTGCATAAGCAATTTACACGTCATATATTTAGATATAATAATAACAAAGAGGCCAAATATGAATCTAAGCCACTTTGGTTGTATGGCAAATATAATTTGTATGTTTATTTTTAGACAAATAAAGTTTATGTAAAACACATGTAACCTAACCAGAATACTCCCCTCCCCCCAACACACATTTGTTTAAAAACACTAAGCGATAATGGGGAAAAGCAGGGTTGCGGACTTGTTTGAGACATGTGAATGTGCTCACAAGTGATATTTTTATTTAAAAAACCCAGAAATAAAAATGAAAAAATTTAAACAATTTACAACCTGGCTTACTTTTACTCATATTTTTGCCCTGTTTTTGCAGGAGGATTTGGCAAATTTGATGGGGCATGGCCACACCTTTGTGTGCTTGATGTTGAATGGTGTGATGGCATAGCAGCTGTTTGCTTGAAACTGAGAGCCACTCCCCAGTAGATCTAGTGACCAGTGATGTTACCATAGGAGATGGGAGGATATATTATAGTACCCCCCGGTGTTCTAGAATGAGGTTCCTCAGAGTGACAGTTGGAGAGGGCCTCACTGTAAGGTCTGTAATTATGTTTAAGTGTATAGTTATGTGTAGGAAGGATGTCCTGTCACCGTTATTGTTTTCAGTTAGGGAACGTGCCCTTTAAAGAGAGCCCATAGTAAGGAACAGAGATTGTTCTCTGATCAGAAGAGGAGCCTGTAAGCAGGGCCAGTGCTTCCATTAGGCAATTAAGGTGGTGGCCTAGGGCGGCAAATTTTGTGGGCTGGGGCAGCCGAGGAGGAGGACAGTTGGAGAAGATGAAGAGGACAGCGGGAGAAGAGAAGGAGGACGGCGGGTGGCGGATGCGGATGGCAGGGGAAGAGAATGTAAGGCTGTGGCAGGAGAAGATGACTGAGGACCACAGGAGTGGAGAAGGGCGACACAGGAGGTCGGTTGGGGAGGAGCATGCCCCAGTTGTCTGACCTGGAAGTCTTCGCTGATTTCCGGTGTCTGCCACTGCTATACCATGTTCCTCCCGGTCATCATCCTATGCTTCCCTGCTCTGCTCATGCAGTCCTAAGTCCTCTTCTCCCACCACCAGCCGTTTTCCTCCACTGCTGCCCGTCTCTGCTTCTGCCATTCTTCGCCCACATCTGCCGCTGCCGCCTGACGTCCTCCTCCTCTGCTGCCCTGCTCCACCTCAGACTGCAAAGGCCAGGTAGGTGAGAGGAGGCGGTGGAGGAGGGGGTGAGTGAGGAAGAGGAGGAGGAGCAGGTGAGAGAAGAAGAAGAGAAGGAGGGGGTGAGAGGAAGCGATGGAGAAGGGTGAGAGGAAGCAATGGAGGGGTGAGAAGAAGAGTAGAAGGAGGGGATGAGAGAAAGAGGAGAAGGAGGGTTAGAGAGGAATATGAGGGGGGTAGAGAGGAAGAAGAGAAAGAGAGGGTGAGAGAGGAAGAGGACAAGGAGGGGGTGAGGGAGAGGAGAAGGAGGGTGAGAGAGGAAGATGAGGGGGTGAGAGAGGAAGAGGAGAAGGAAGGGGTGAGAAGAAGAGAAGGAGGCAGTGTGATGAAGAGGAGGAGGGGGTGAGAGAGGAACAGGAGGGGTGAAAGGAGGAAGAGGAGGGGGTTTAGGGGAAGATGGACGTGAGGAGGAGGGTGGTGATTGAGGAGGAGTGTGAGGGGGTAAGAGTGGACGAGTGGGAGGGCGATGAGACGAGAGGAGGAGGAGATGAGAGAGATGTCTATTCAATCTATTTCTCTTTCTCCTTCGAAAATTGTTATAATCCAACATTTATTGGACATTTATGATCCAACATATCCCACAGTCTCACACATAGGGCTCAGAGAAGGCTGTCAGCCCACAGTACTGAGACGCAAAGGGAACCCGATAGGGCTTGGAAATCCTGATCAGCTTGCTAATTTGTTTGTTCCATGTACCCATCGGAGAATAACGCCAGCAACACCAGGATTCCAGCGCCAAGGAGGACTTTTTTCTATATCATATTTCAAGAGGTCATCTTTGAACTGACCTTCAAGTTGTCTGGGCAGCAGTACTCTGGACAATATATCTAGTTGGTATTGTATCTAGATTTGTGATATATTGCAAGTAATTCACTTTTGAGCGCTAAGGTTGTGTTTAACATCACACTGTAATTTTGAAGTGTTGTGAGAAAATGTTGTTTCAAATGCATAGTGATTTTAGTTAAGTGAGTCCAAGATCATTTAACAAAGAAAGACACTGTTTAAAGCGAGACGTCTACATTGTACACTATTTTGGATTCTGACACTTGTATATTACTGTGGTGAAGTCTTCAAGGACAGAGTATAACAGGCATAAATATTCAGTGCGCAACGTGACGACTATGTAGTAAACGCCAGTAGAATCAATAACGGACATAACATTATTTAGGCTGACCGCAGCCAAGAACGGGTTGGTTGCGGCCTAAAAAGTATTGACGCCGCTGTAAAGCCGAACCTCCCGCCACCACACCAGCAATCAATCACTCTCCATCTGTATATGACAGTATATATTAAGTTGTTCAATCATTACACCGCCCATAATGTTATAAAGCATCAAATAACATTTTCTATATTATCACCTTATTATTGGTGCATCCCTGTCTTCAGCATCGGCCTCGACTGAACATGGAGGTCATCTCCATCAGGTCACAAAATTATGTTACATCTGTTCCCATTTCTCTAACTGGATTGGGCAAGAATAACATGTATGTATAGTAATATAGATGTTACATGAATAATGCATTTCCCAGCTCTCAATATATAAAAAAAGACATGAAAAATATGGAGAGTAGCTTTACAATCGTAAATAACTAAAGAAACATGTTATGAAGTTACACCTTCACACAGCATTGAATAATGCACATTCAAATACCATATGTTATGTGCAACCTATTATAGGTCCATCATCGCGTGCAACTGTGAATGAAAGAAGACAACATATCTGTCATTCAAGAGGTAAGTGCAAAAACATCAATTTGTCAATTTGTGACTTAATATACTACTCACTTATGATATACCTTTTCCATGCAATGGATGTGAAAAAGTGCAATCCAAGACTAATGGCAATTGCATATGTGAAAACATTACCAGGAATGGTTTGATTTATAACAGTCAAGTTACTCATAAAAATACTCATCACGTAAATATTATCCAAAAAAAACAATCATATTAATAGAAGTTAACACCATTTGGGAGATATGTGCGGATCTAAACGAAACTTGCTTCATACATTACGATTTATTTCTTAACTTTCCGAATAGCACTGTAAATGTCACGTAATACTGCACTTGTCACGAATCATAATTGTCATTAACTGATAATTCATATACCGTACTTCAACAATGATCAGTATACCCTTTCACAGCAGAAAAGTAAAGAAGAGCTCGCAGTGGAAAATGTGATTAAATAAACTAATTAGTAAGTGAATAACAGTGAAAAATGGATTTTGCGGCTCAAACCTTCACATAGACGGTGTGCTTAGTCTATTTAAAACATAATGGTATAGGATAGGTAGAGCGCAGGTGATTTTACCCAATGCAGATGAGAAAGAGTTAAACCTGGTCAGCTACTTGTTGTCCCTCCAGTGTCTTCTACACGTTTCACCACAGCTGGCTTCACAGGAGTCAATAAAGCCAGCTATGGTGAGACGCGTAGCATCCTGAGCCCTACTTGCAGAGAGCTCTTTTGCTGTTCTGTCTGTGAAAAACATAGTATTGGAGACATGTCTGTCTGCAGCGAAACCAGAAGTGACATCACTGGACATGACATCAGACGCTGGGGGAATCGAGTGATAGGAGCCTCGAGGTCTGACAGTAGCACCATCACCATCTGCTGCTGGAGACTCCTGTTGTGCTGTTTTGCACTACATGCCTGTTTTATACTTACAAAATGTGAGTGTTGTGCTACATGTTATGTTGTGTAATACATTGTACTCTTCATGCCACGGCGGCTACGCTATGTCCTGCCTTTTCTTTATCTGAACATGTCCTAAGGAAGCCACATAAGAAGAAGACACTTCTTCACTTGGACAACAAGTAGCTGACCAGTCCATTTTTAACCTTTTCTTACCCGCATTGGGTAAAATCACCGGCACTCTACCAATTCTATACCATTACTTTTTCACAGAAAAGTATCAATAATTGTATATTAATTAGTAAAACGCTGTAATTTTCTTGTAATATTATTGTAACCGTTCATTGCTGGCTTAATGCCCCCCTCATCATACCACATTGCTTACCCTCTACAGTGGCTGCAGAGGATGTGACATGGGAAGAACATTCCAAAGCAGGATATACGTACACTGGCGCTAGAGCTGACACCAGAAGAGCTCCCAGCTCCAGAAACAGTGGCTCCTCTTGAACAGCTACTCGAAGCTACACGTGCAACCATGAGAAACGTTCTCCAGGAGACCATGCAGCTCCAGCCAGCTCAAGTTAAGCATCGGAAGCAACTGATGCATAAATTAACTCTGCTTCACCAGGACACAGCACAGATGAGTAGCGGCTGTCGTACACACACAGCACTGTGCAAAAAAGAGCTGGTTTGGATCAAAAATTATGAGGCAGCTAATTAAAATACCAAAAGAGTGACTCCAGGCCAGTAAGGCAAACATGTCACACTAGTGTAACGGTGTTTCCCCCACCCGGTGGGAGATTTGTCTATTACTACGGTGTATGGTGCATATACCTGCGGCAACAGGAGGGCTGAGTCGTCCGCCGATGGTAGTGGGAACACAGGATCAGGCTTCTGGGGTTCATACCCCACATATCTCTTTAGCAGTGCAGCGCCTCCATCTGCTGTAGGCTCCAGGAACTGAAGGTGATCTCCCACGGTAGAACTTTTTACCTCACCCCCCAGTAATGTCATGCGCCAGGCAGGAGGTATAACAGGAACGTTTTTTGTCTTCTGTACAGCACAGTTACACGGCAAGCTTCTGCCCGATGCAGTACTCTCAGCTCTCACAGAAGGATGGTCCCTGGACCGTCACTGCAGACTAAGGGCACCCACAGCTGTCCTAGCTCTTCCCCACCTCCCTAGCAGAGGCAGAGGTATGGTGCACACGCACTCTCCCCCGGAGGGGGGGGGAGCACAAGGGAAGGCCCCAATCTCAGGCTCCCAGTTGTGTGACCTGCCTTTCTCAATGGGGGAAGGACACTCCTAAATTTAGGGCAGTACTGCCTTTAATTACTGCCAGGAGGAGGGCACTCTGTCCATCCCATGATTGGGCATGCTCAGACAGGATGTCTCCGCCTCCCGCTGTCACTGAAGTGCAGCACCCAGAAGGGGGAAAACCCCTGTTGACTACTGGCAACCTGATTGTACCAGGGTTTACTGCCAGCCCAAGGGCAGAATAGTAGCCATCAGGTGACCTGGCTTCACTAGTAAAAATGTATCTGCACATTACCAATTGGTAACCAATATGACTAATACAGTATAGCCTTTTAAATCAGACCATAACTATCTTAAAGCCCCCATGTTCCCTAAGTCAAGAAACACCTCGTGTTTAAACAGCTATTACTCCTGCTACCACCTCTCCACCCACCCGCTGCCCTCTCCTGCATGTAGAGGTGTGCGCACCCGAGGTGGTGCAAGACACAGCACACAGCAAGCTCAGCAGGACCTCGTCCCGGCTAAGAGACGGCGGAAATAAATATGTTTATACCCCCAATGTTGTTTTTTGTTTTATAAAAAAATCTTTTTTACTACAACACACTTGCTTCTTTTTATTTCCACACTTATCACAACATGGGTGAGTGTGCGGGGCTGGGAATTGGGGACAATCGCAAGAGGGGGTTGGTCATGTTGGTAGTTGTTGCAGGTTTGGTGCTTTGTGCTCCCGGTGTATAGTTATCTATGTAAATGAACTTGGTGATTAATAAAGGTTTGAATAACAATTGTCTAATACACATGACGTTGGCAAAGTGGGGTAGGAAATGAATAATATTTTGTTGATTAACCCCTTTCATCAGGTTTCAAGGTTAATAAATATATATGTAACCCCTCTTTACTTTACCTCAGACTATAGAACCTGTCACTGAGGTGGGGGCTTGAGTCCTATAAATTGGGGTTTAAATCTTATAGTGGGTGGGACACAGAGCGGGAGGCAGGAGTAATTACTGTGGTAGGGCAAATAATTAATAAATTGCTTGTCTTCTCATTTGTTTGCTGACGTAACACAGCTGCAAGCAGTGGAATGGTGCTATTTTCTGTTTATCAGCAGTATGGTGATTGGAGAAAAAGGGCTGTAACCTCAGAGTGACCCAGCAAAAAAAAAGGTACTGGCTAAAGTGTGGCTGCAATAAAGTTATTAGACAAAGTAATTAGACACAACACAACTGTAAAGAATTATGACAAACTTTATATTTCTATAGCTATAACTTTGATACAGACATGGTTACTAAACTCATGTGACTTTAATGATCATGGCCACCACATAACCACACAGTATGCCTACAAATCCTACTAAAGGTTATTAACGCTGCGCTTCTGATTTTATATATTACAGTCACTGTAAGTGAGTTCACATACCCTGTTGATCAAACGGTATTTGCACAAAAACACATTCATTGGAGCTCTTGGTTCAACAAATTCTAGATACAGGCCTGTGCTTCTTATAGTTTATGTGAAAACATAACCTTCTGTTCAAGTGCAAGAGAATCTCTTTCTTTCCTCTGGGCTGTGAGCACTCTGTGTCTTTCCTCATGGGCTGTCTGAATCCTGATCCTTTTCCTCTGGGCTGGGCAGTGCTCACCGATGTAGGTCACTGTGCTTTTCTACTGACCAGCAACTCCACCAGTCTCCTCACTCCATGGATCTGTCAGGCACTTGCAGATTACTTTTGCAAGCACCCTCACACTCCAAAACTCCATCCAGCTCTGTGCATCACAAGATGGCTGTCTCCCCCAGACTCAATGTTTAATTCTCTCACTGGCTGATCCCAGTCACATGTCCATTAGTAAGCATAACTGTTAAAGGGGTAATGTCCTGTGCTGCTTTCAGGCACAGGGTGTTACATAAATAATGTTCCCAGCAGTTTGAGCTGTAAACTGTGACAATATATATATATATAGTATATAACCATATAGTTAGGTTGATAGATAATAGTTTGAGTGCTAATTGCCCTAATGTGAAGCACCAAAGTATTAGATTCCGTGGCTGTAGCTAAATATCCGCGCTGCAGGTCTTCATAATCAATGATAAGTATCAAAGACGCAATTTGTAACTTCATAAAGGCTAGGTTACAAAACTTGTAGATATTCTGAGTTGCTAGTGGAATCAATGGCCGGATACATCAAGCAGCGTTAAGGAAAACTGGAGATGTTATCTACTAGCATGTAGCACCCTGCCTCCACCAGAAATTGATACATTATCATGAGTTAAACAATATCGCTTCTAGTAAAAATCATAAAATTAGTAAATATTTTGCTAAAAAAAGCATTTGTTCCTTTTTTGATAAGGATTGCAATGGTCTTAACTGATTTGTTTTAGTAAATTATTTATCTCCTAGTTCAAGCTGTCGTTAGTCCTACTGATGCAGCCACGAGTATCCGAGCACTTGCCTGGGAAAATCTGGGGCAATAACCCAGTAATGCTGCAACATTTCTGTGACATTTCTGCAGACAGACTAATGACCCATCGGATTAACACAGGGGGATCCCTAATAGTGCCATTCAAACTGAATGAGACTGCCAGGGACCCCCGCTCTGTTAATCTGATGGATCATTAGTCTGTTTGCAGAAATGTCATTTGTAATCATTTTTAAACCATCCTTTAATTTTTATAGCAGATGTTAGCCCAACCCCCAAACAGTGCAAGATTGTTGCAACACATTCCTGTTTGGGATCATTTGTTACCAATGTTCCCAGCATTGAGCTGTAAACTGTATATATATATATAGTGTCACAGTTTACAGATCAATGCTGGGAACATTGGTAACAAATGATCCCAAACAGGAATGTGTTGCAACAATCTTGCACTATTTAGCTACAGCCACGGAATCTAATACTTTGGTGCTTCACATTAGGGCAATTAGCACTCAAACTATTATCTATCAACCTAACTATATTCGCTTCAAGGCTCTTTATTTTTACAGTTGAAAGGACTTAACTATGGACTGTTTTTATATTCTTCTTAGAATTCACTCTATATATGCACTTATATTAGTTTTGTGTCAAATTTTTAAATATTGTGTAACGGGTATTCCCCCACCCAATCGCAGATTACACGGTGGGTGCAGAGAACATACAGTGTTACTCGGTGTGTGGTGCGTTACCTGTTGGCTCACAGGAGGGCTGAGCTTCCGCCACGGGGAACCTGGGGCAATTACAATACTATGGACAACCACTTACTCGGTACAGCGCCTCCACCTGCGATGGCTCCCACCAGAGGGGGAGTGGTTCCTCGCAGGACAATTAATAATACCATACACAGCATGTATCTTAACCATAACCTTTTACTAACATGCAAGACAACCACTCAGTGATTTTACTAGTGAACACAGGAACATACGTACACATATAGCATCAACTGGTGTTCCTCTCTAGAGGGGACACTAACTATTGCGTCTCGCAGAACGCTAACACTTTAGGCGTCACGGCGGACGCGAACACTTTATGCGCCACGGCGGACGCCAACACTTTATGCGCCACGGCGGACGCCAACACTTTATGAACCCCTCACCGGATGATCCCACCCCATGTCCAGCAACCCCACACTGTGTCCCGCACTATAGGCTAGCGAATGGGTGTGACTGCGCAGTCACTATTATACTAAGGGCCCGTTGGTGCACTTGTATACGTATAGTACCTGCCGAGCACTCCGGTGCTCGGATCAGCAACGACTTCGAAAAGGGTCAGACGCGCTCCTCCACGATATCCTGGATCCTCCTGGTAGATAGTCCAGCTTCCAGTGAACGACAGAGACTTGAGCCCAAGTCTCTCAGTAGGGACGCCGGATTCACTGTTCCCTAACTAACAAATAGATCATGGAGCAGGTTCCCTAACCTAGGGCCTGTCCCTACAATACATATCTACTGTGACTCAGGGCTATCTGGGGCCTAGGGGTACGCTGGCCTAGTGCAGGGAGTCACTGACTCCTGCACCCTACCTCCTTCCCCTAGCTGCTCCGGTCACCAACTGCGTGTCTGCCAAAACCCCTCGAATTGTATCTCTTTCCTCCTGCAGGGAGTCACTGTGCCCTATTGGCTCCCTGGCATCACATGGGGCGCGCAGAGGCTCCTGGGATCTGTAGTCCCTGCCTGGAGCCTTCCCTAATAGGCTAGGGCTTCGCGGGCTTGTCTGGCTCTCCACTGCGCATGCGCGAGCTCCCTGGAGTCCTCCCATCGCTCCTAGCCCCTGCGCATGCGCAACACACTTCCCTATGGTGGCGCCCTGCTTTGCGAGCCGCCGGGACCCTAACGATGCGACCGCAGCCCTAGCAACGGCCCGATCGCGTCCCCGACAACCGGCCGCCTCTACCAGAGTCGCGCTATGCGCGCACACGCCCCGCACCTTCCCACGAGCGGCTCTAACCTCGCTGCAGCCGCGGTGAGTGTCCCGAGGGGGGGGGGGGGGCAGCTACGCCTCAGGGGACCTGGCTACATCTGTATACAAACAGAAAAAAAGACAAGGCGCACAAAGCACAACGTGAATTACAGTTTATATAGTTAATTAAAGGATAATAAGTTCATTAATAAATATTAAAACAAGCAATAGGTAAGTGGGGTTACCACACAGGGGAACAGCTGGACTCGTCAGACTTTATCCACTTGTAGAAATGGAGCCAAAGACCTACGATCGAAGACCTACGATTCCTGAAGAAGTAACTGTTGGTTACGAAACGCGTTGGAGTGTGTTTCAGCTCATTTTTACTATATTTTATAGTTTTATTTTTATCTTTCCCTCCTTGTCCCTTGTGTCAGTCATCTCTGCCTCATCCACTCTGTGCCTCCCCGGTTGCCGTCCGGCACTTTGCGATAACACTGCGGTCACCATAGACTTTGCATTGAGCTCAGCACTGTGAGAGAAACTAGTGACGTCACTAGCGAGCGTCCCGTGAGACGAACCAGCATGTTACCGGCGTGGAGCTGTGGAAAGTGAGTAGCAGAGGAGACTCCATCTCTGCCCCATCCACTGTGTGTCTCCCCGGTTGCCATCCGGCACTGTGCGCTAATACTACGGACTCTCTAGACATTGCGGTGAGCCCTGCATTGTGAAAGAAACAAGTGACGTCATCATCGGGCGACCCGTGAGGCGCAGCAGCGTGTTACCGGTGTGGAGCAGTGGAGAGGCAGTAGCAGAGGAGACTGTACTGGGACGTGTATGTACATCTACACTGTGGACTTAATTTCTTAGTATCCAGGAACAGCGCGTGTGCCCTTCACGCACCAAGAGGGCCCCCTACCCCCCACTTACCTGGTCAGACGATCGTAGGTCTTCGGCTCCTCTTCTACAAGTGGATAAAGTCTGACGAGTCCAGATGTTCCCCTGTGTGGTAACCCCACTTACCTATTGCTTGTTTTAATATTTATTAATGCACTCAGAACTTATTATCCTTTAATTAACTATATAAACTGTAATTCTCGTTGTGCGTTGTGCGCCTTGTCTTTTTTCTGTTCATCTAGTCCTAGGGGTGTTGAGCCACCCCTAAAAAAGGGCTGCAGACGCACTGCATGTGTAATTACACTTCCAAGGTTATCACTAGTGTTTAATACACTCTTCATTTACAATTGTGTACTTTATCATATCATCACAGTATTAGCTGCGCACTATTATTTTTTGTATTTGCATCTGTATACAAAACCTTTTAGGTTTTATTATTGCCGAGCATATTACCCGTCAAATCAGGATGAGTAATCTTACATTCGACATAAAACTACTGTAGGCTTTGAACTTGTTACATTACCAAACAATTAGCATTTGCCATAGAGGCTCTGTAACAGGGGACTTATCCCTGTTCAGTAATGTTCCTTTAATCTAGCAGTGTGGTAGTTAATTACTAAACACCACCTGCCTGATTAGATTGTTTACAAAAAGCCTGCCTTTGAGACAGGAAGTGACTCTCTCTTTAGCTCTGACTGAGAGCTGACCTTTGGAGAGACAGAGCAGAGGTTCTTGAGTCCCAGGAGAGACTGACCAAAAAGAAACCCAGATCTCAGGAGCTGACCAGTCTTGAGCTCTGCCAGCCACACAGCAGAGCTGATTGCAAGACACCAAATAAGACTTCTAAACCTGGATGCTGATATTTTTCTGTGCACGCACGGGTGCGGTTCCAGGAGAGCAGAGAAGCTTACTCTACAGCAACTAAACAGATAAGACTTTCCTTATTAAGAGACTGCTTATATCTGCTTATTTTCATGTTATGTGTTTGGGCTGGGAGAAGCTTAACTAATGGAGATGTGAACTAATTGCAAGGATTTCACTAGAAATACTCCCAAGTGAATGGAAGCTTTGTTCCCCCCCTGTGTTTGGATAATTTCCTGATGAAAAGGAAAAGGCACAATAAAGCCTATTATAATTTCACATTATAAACGTCTCCAAATTGTGTACCTCTGTAAACGTCCGTCTACAGGCTCCTCATAACATTTCTCCTGTACATGGCGGATGTCTCCACCGATTCTCCCATAAAGGGGTTATTTTTGGTGTTCATTTCCCTCATCCACTTATATCTCTCCTTATCTCTCCATATCTCTCCATGCCACTTTTCTAATTATATTCATTATGCTTAATTATTATGTTCCTTGTATGTAATAACTCGTATCTCCAATTGGTAATGAGTGCACATATCTAGTGTCTTTAATCACCTACACTTTAGGTGATATTTTTGTTTTGTTTTTTTCAGTTTCCTTTTGGCCCAGGATTCGGGGCCATTTTGTTTCCCCTGATATCCAATAAGTATATCAGGAACCAGGGTGCTACTTGCGCCGAAAATAGCACGGTGTAGCTCCAGGGACTCTCTTGTTCAAATCCTGGAAAGTCAAAAATAAGTTAAAAAATACATTAAAAAAACAGCAGTTGCCTAAACATATCCCTCCCTGCCCAGACGTGGAAACTCATACAGTCTAACTATAAATACAAGTGGAGTTCCACCTATATCAAATATCTCGGGGTTAAAATCTCAAACTCCTATGACTTCCTATACCAGTATAATTACCCCCCATTATTCGAGCAGATTAAAAAAGACTTGGAAAAAACACCAAATTTCCTGGTTTGGGAGAATAGTTTCAGTGAAAATGAACGTTCTCCCAAGATTACTGTATAATTTCCAAACCCTCCCCATTGTGGTGCCGCAGGCGTCCCTGAAAAATATCCAATCCCTATTGCTCCAATTCATATGGAACGATAACAGACCTAGAGTCCCAAGATCAGTGATGCTCTCCTCAAGAGCAAGAGGGGGGGTGGGGGTCCCCGACATGGTCAAGCACTACCTCGCAGCGCAACTGAAGCAGGCTGTAGTTACGACCCGGCCTCGGCCTGTTGGCTCAAAATAGAGTCACACTACGCATGCCCATATTCCCTCGAGGTGACAATGTGGTCCCCAGGAGGAAAGGATGGAGGACCACAGAGGTTTGACCTCGGAGCAATGAGATGAGATGCACGTGGGACGCTTGGATAAAAAGCAAAGGGAAGTACGGTCTGCTAGCTTCCCCCTCTCAACTCACTCCTATCTTTGGGAACCCAAGTTTCCCGCCAGGGCATTCCCAAAGACAATTTGACCAATTCAAGGGTCTCAACATTAGGATGGTTGCCGATCTGCTGCAGAAGGGAGAGATCCTAACATTTCAGGCCCTAAAAGACAAACTCCAGACTAAAGAGCTGCAACTATTTAAGCACCTGCAAATCAGACACTCTGGGATATATAAGGGGTTGGTACCGGCAACTGATCCACCGGCCCACCGTTATATGCAAAAATGGTTGGAGGACCTAGGCCTTCCAATAGACCGGGAAGACTGGGAGGATGTCTGGGAGCAGGCTGCCAAAACATCAATTTGCACAACAGTAAAAGAGAACATCTACAAAATTATATTTGAATGGTACCTGACCCCGGTTAGGTTGAGCCAGATCTACCCCGGCACACCGGACCTGTGCTGGAGGGGATGTGGTCAAAAGGGGGACATGGCCCACATTTGGTGGTCATGTCCAGAGATTCAGAGGTATTGGACTATGGTCCAGACGCTTATTCATTTGACCACGGGGCTCTCCCTGCCCCTGGATCCACTGACCATGGTGCTGAGCAAATCCATGACGACCTCCCCCCACCACTATCAAAGCTGATTATGGCCATGCTGACTGCGGCCAGATGTTCGATCGCGGCAGCCTGGAAACAGATCAAAGCCCTGTCAAGAAATACACTAATTAGAAGGATCAATGAGGTAATGTCCATGGAGAAGCTCACAGCCATGCTACAAAAAAAGATGCCACAGTTCTGGAACACTTGGGACCCTTGGATTGAGATATAAAAATCAATAGCCGAATCATTCGGGCCCCCAATGTGCCCGGTCCGCCGGGGATAGGAAGTCGGATACCTCTGGACGAACCACCACCCCCCCCCCAACCCTACCTTCCCTCCCCACCTGTTTGTTTCCCCTCCCCACCCCCCCCCTCTCCACCTCCCCCTTTTCTTCCCTACTATGGAAAAAGGGAAAATGTTATTGGTCGTTATCAAAATGCATTGTGATAAAATGTCACGGGCTCATGACATTTCTGTATGTATACCTGATATGAACATTTCCAATAACAAAATTGATACAAAAAAAAACAGCAGTTGGAATTGCTGCATTAAATATAGCTTTATCACTCCCAATTGAAGCTTAGATATAAAAGGGGGAAATATGAGAAGGACCCCTAAAATACCATCAGTGAAGATAGAGCTCCATTCTAAAGATACTATTTTGACAGACTTTACTGTAGAGAATATACTAAATGTAATTAAGCCAATGCCTTTGTAGACTATTAGGTTTTATCTAATGCCTCCCTCATCTCATGAATCCTTTATACCAAATAATGGGCTTGTATTGCATTCACATTGTGATAGGGTTCAGTTTACAGTGCTGTTTGCCAACTGGCAAATGCTGACAAAATATTACCATTACACTTGGCGTGTGTTTATCTACTCTACCTCAAGGTGCCAATCTACTGAAAGCTAACCTGGGCTGAGAAAATACTAATCTTGATCTGTAGACAGAGTCCTTTCTGTGTTTAAACCTCACACAGGTAATAGGAAAGAAAGGGTTAACCTGGCTATTCCTCTGTCCCCCAGGCTGGTGTCAGTAAGATAATGGCAAAGCCACAGGGATTGTAATTAAAATATTACAGTAGGTGAATTCAACTAAGGTTATATTTAAGCAACAGCCTGTCTTGCTGCCCCTTTTTGTTGAAGCAAAGGCACGAACTGTATATTCTGAGTGTAAGTGACTTGTGTTGCTTCGCTTAATTGAAAAGTTCGTGCCACAGAAGGTTATTAAGACTCTAAGGCCGCGCTTATAGTGCCGGCAACAGCGACAGTGAGACGACCGATGACTTCACCCATCGCCATCGCCATTTGCAAAAGTTGTATTTGGGTTTTGGGCGACGTCGCTGGCAGCAAGGCCAGCGACGTCATAAAAGGGGAGGGCAGAGGCACGGGGAAGCTCCCGATTGGCCGCAAGGGGAGACCGTCGCTGAAAAAAGTCAAATAACAGTGACTACCAGATTTCTGGTAGCACTGTCGGTCCGTTGCTTTGTCGCCGTCGCGTGCACTATAAGCGTACACGATGGCGACAATTCATTTGTTTTGCCGCGACACGACGGCGCTGTCGCCGTCGCTGGCACTATATGCGCAGCCTTATACAAAACGTATGTTTTTATCACACACATTTTTGGGTGCTCAGGCTCCAATTTACAGCCCAGTGATCCAGGCTAACACGAGATTATTGTGTTCTTGTCTAAGTATTCATAGTATTCCTCTAGTGACAGTGAAGTAGGCCAAGTGGGCAGAGTCAAACTCGGGGGATGAGACTAATGAGAGGTACAGTACAGTGAACCTTCAGTGACCCACTGAACTACATATTATCCTAATAGATGGCTCTCTACCCTATAAAAGAACTAAGCAGCTGCTTAGGGTCCACACAAATTCACGAAGCCCCATTTCTTCCCCATTCCAGCACCAGGGTGAGGAATAGCAGCCTGTCTTCGGAAAAAGGCATGCTGTTATCAGCCTGTTGACGTCTGGCCAAACATTTTCATAATTTTTTTGTCCTGCCCGCTGAGATGAACTTTGTCACTTTGATCTCTAGTCATCTGTCAGGATTGGTCAGGGACTCCACTGAGCTCTCTCTCCCACTTAGTACCAGATAGAGCCTGTGAGTTTACCTATGTATGTCTGTGTGTCTGTCACTCGGTAGGAACTATCGACTGAAGGGAGGAGTGATATAATTATACAAGGGTAAGCACTAGTCTGCTTATTTTATTGCAATATAGTCCTGAAAATTCAATTTTTTTGTTATGGTTTTATTTAATGACTACTAATAATCCTTGGATCTGATATGGGGACTGCTTTTCTCCCTGGCAAGATTGCGTTGTGTCTATATGAGAAATATGTCCTGTGTTAAGTGTATCAAATATGGGGAAAGGGGAAAGAGGGGGATAGAACTCACGCATCAGCTTAATGGAATATGATAGTAGTTAAACACGGTGCAAGAGGGAGAGAAGAGAATAAATTACAAATAATAGAAATAAATCCCTGTAGAATTCACTTTAAGGGAGCGATTCACTAAGTGGTAATAACTGTTTTGAAGTACGATAAATGGCTTTTAAAACTGATGCAGCCTGCTGTGCGATTCACTAAGCAATGATAACACTGCTTTATCAGCCGTAAAGGGCATTTTTTCACCCCCCAAAAATTTTTTGTCCGATCAGGCAAAAAACAGCAAACGCGACGTTTTTTGCCAGTCAGCGCAGTTCATTAAGCAGTGATTAGTGAATCGGAATTTAAAAGCATGCCAGATTTTTGCACCAGCTAAAGGCTGGCGCAACAGAAATGGAGCCATGAATAAAATCATTGTTTACGTTTTTTTCACCACACAATTAATACAACAGGTTGTCGGGTGTCCCCGGGAAATCCCTGTGGGATTCCGGGGTCCTCGGGTGATCCCCGTGGGAGTCCGGGGTCCCTGCTGGCCTGCAGTACCAATCGTGTGGCCAGAAAACCATAGCAGGCAATACTTTGAAATAAATACACCCCCTCCCGCCCCTAAAATATACAGTACATTAATGGTCAAAATTACTATTATCCAGATATGGATAATAGTGCATTTGTCCATTACAAATAAAACATTAAGCTGCAGAAATAAAATAAATAAAATTGCACTCACCCCTGCCAGGCTGCTACGATGAAGGCCGTCCTCATCCTCATCACCATCCATGTCCTCCGTTGCCACAAACAATACAGTACAATCAAAAATACAATCTAATGTCCCCTAACCCCTTAAATCACCTTAGCGTTTAGTAACCACTATAGTAATTAAGGGGTTAACCCACCCTCTCCCCCTACCCACCCAGGAGGCTGAACCACCCTCCCCATGCAACTACCCCCACCCTTCACCCATTCATTGGTACAGTGGGTACGTCATGCTCATATAATATGGGCCTGATTTACCACTATAGCAAGAAATGGTGAAGGAATAAAAAAACAGGCCCAAATAAAACAACCTTACATTGCAAAATGAACACATTACTAATGCCAATCAAACAATTGAATGGCACAGTGGGTACATCATGCCCATATAATATGGGCATGATTTACACTATGCCAGACAATCGTCAACCTAAAAAAACCAATCACAAACAACATCCAATGCATTCAAAACAATCTCTAAATAAAAACAAATAAAGAAATAAACAGAACAAAATTACCACCAATCAATTAATCAAATCCAAAATAAAGACCAGAATAAACAATTAAAACACCAAAACAAAACCATGAATAAACAAAATAAAGATCCAAATAAACTGCATCATTCAAAAGCAAAAGTCCAAAAATAATCCAACATTAAAAAGCAAACACCAATCAAAAGCCAGAAATAAACAATTTAAAATACTACATCAATATGCAATATAAATAGCATATACATTTAAAAACAAAGAACCAATATGCATTTAAAAGACATACAAGCAAGCATTTGCCAAAACAACGATTGCATCTTACTATATGTATGTATAGCCCTAAAGGGCCATACATAAATACATTTGCAATGAATATGTGGGGAAAGAAATGCAATCACAATAAAAATAAAATAAACAACCAATCAGATTTGGGATATAGTTCCCACAATCTGATTGGCTGAAGTACCATGTGACGGCAGCCATGTTGCTTTTGGTGACTTCATGCTAAAGGCAAAGGGTGCACAGCCATTCTGATTGGCTGGCTTCACTTCCTTTACATGAGCAGGAGGTCTCCTGAGCTGGACTACGTTGGTTTCAGCCTCGGGGACCCCTTACTTCATGAGATACAAGCCCCGTTATGGGGTTCCAGTAACTCACTGCAGGATTTAAATCCCCCGGTCACGTGAGCTTTAAAAGTACAGGGTATACCGGCACCCCATAATGGAGCCTGTATCTCATGAAGCAGGGGGTTCCCCCGGCTGAAACCAATGTGGTTCAGCTCAGGAGACCCCCTGCATATGTACTCTAGTATTAAAATGTATATTTATACTGTACAATCATCGCCTGTAAGACCCGTGCATGGAGACGCAGCGACTCCATGCAGCTCTTACAGGCCGCTTTTTTTTCAGCTATCGCGCTTAAGAATTTTAAGCAAGATAGCAGGGGGGAAAATACAGCTCGGCATGTTTTTGCCCGCACTTACCCAAATGCGCTTCACTTCTTAGTGAATCCCGCGCCTGGCCTCATTTTTTTTTTTTTATAACTTAGGTTTTATTGGGTGAAATACATCTTACATGGTAACACTCTCCAATATCTTCAAATATATCACCATAATAAAAGCTTTCATTTTTGTTTTATACAACCCTTCCAAAATTTTGACGAACTAGACTCACAAGACGAACAGGGGGGGAAGACATGCCCAATGGATACTGGGGCAGGGAGGGGGAGGAAGGGAGGGCTGGGGAAGGGAGAGGAGGAGGGGGGGGATGCTCCGTGAACGATCCAAACTGCCGCTGTCAGGTGGGCTTCCGCGTACTATGCTTCTTTTGCTCCCCGTGAGACCCCACCGGTCGCCTTCACCTCCATATATCTCCCATGGCCTGAGTCTCACACCTGCTCTGGGCCTACGGTCACTAAGCTGTCAAGGATCCCGTTCATTACCGGAGAATGCATTTATCGGTAATCATTGCAGAATTGTGGTGATATCTATTCCCGGGATGTCTGTCTGTGCCAACCAGGGCTCCCAGACTTTTAGAAAATTTGAGCCGGTGTCGTTGACCAGACTCGTCAACTGTTCCATCCGGCACACAAACCAAATTCTGTTTCTAATCTTCGGGAGAATTGGAATCTCTGTTTGTTTCCATACTGCTGCGATCTCGCATCTGGTGGCAGTGGCCAGATGTGCTATTAATTTATGTGTGGCGTTTGAAAGTCCCTCGACTCGTCTGCCTAATAGGAATAGCCACGGGTCTAAGGGGATCTCCACATCCAATAGTCTTTGGAGCCAATCCTTAATTTCCTCCCAAAGGGGGGTTATCTTTGCGCAAGACCACAGCATATGAAACAGGTCGGCTCTCTCCCCGCACTGTTTGGGGCAGAGCGGGGAGTAGCCTTTGACAAATTTAGATAATTTAGCGGGCGTATAATACCACCTCATCAGGACCTTATATGCATTCTCCTTTAATGTGGTACAGATGGAGCTTTTGGCCGCCACCTGCAGGATCCTGTCCCAGTCTTCGTCCTCTAAAGTCCCACCTAGGTCTGCCTCCCACTGTCTCATGTATGAAAGTCTGGGTTGATCGTCCGTCTCCGGGCACACTACTTCCCTGTACATTCTACACGTTAGTCCCCTTGTGTCCGTATCTCTTGAACAGAGCTGCTCAAAATTTGTTCTCCGAGGCCGAATAGGGGCTTCATTGTAGAAGGCCCTAATCTGGAGGTATCTAAAAAATTCCGTGTTAGGCAAATTTTTCTCTTCTCTAATATGATCAAATGTTTTTATGTGTAGTCTGCCCTCCAGATCTTTCAGACGGAGATATCCTGCTTGGATCCATTTTGAAAAGATCGTACTATCCATCCCTGGAGCAAAGTTTGGGTTCCCCCAGATAGGGGTCATTAGAGAGTGTAGGGACGTGAGATGGCATTTGAGCTTAACTGCGTCCCAGACCTTCAAGGAGCTAGCCATGGTCTGCAGAGGTGTCTGCATTACGGCCCGACTCTTACAGGGCAGCCAAATTAGATTCTTAATATCTATTGGTGAGCAACATTCTTTTTCTAATGCTACCCACCGGCGAAGATTCGGGTCTGTGTGCCACTGCACAATCTGGCTCAGTTGCGCTGCTTTGTAGTAGGCGAACAGACATGGCACCCCCAACCCTCCTCTCAAGGTCGGCCTCCTCAAGATTGCTCTATTAATTCTCGGGTTTTTCCTATTCCAGATAAATTTTGTTATCAGGGACTGTAGCGAGAGGATATCTTCTCTTACCAGGGGGATCGGGAGGGCCTGGAAAAGGTACAGCACCCGTGGCAGGAGATTCATCTTAACACTGTGTATGCGGCCTATCCACGAGATACTGCACTCCGCCCATTTCCCGATATCCTCACGAAGAGTCCGAAACAACCTGGGATAGTTAGCTTTGTACAAAGCCTTATATTCTTTTGTGATGTATACCCCTAAATATTTGATCATAGAGGGTTGCCACTTAAAATTGAAATTTAGAGCGATTAATTTTTCTACTTGTTTGGGTAAATTTATATTGAGGGCTTCCGATTTGGCCTGATTTATTTTGAACCCTGAAATTTGTCTAAAGGTCCCCAGAATAGAGAAGACGTTGGGCAGGGAGGTGAGAGGTTGTGACAATGTCAGGATCACATCATCTGCGTAGAGCGCCACTTTGTGTGATTGCCCTTTTACAGTTAGTCCCGTAATATCCGGGTTGTTTCTGATATGTGCCGCCAAGGGTTCCACGCATAGGGCGAACAACAAGGGGGACAACGGGCATCCCTGGCGCGTGCCGCTCTTAATTAGGAATTGCTCGGAGGAGAAACCCTGATGCCTTACCCTTGCCGCTGGCCCCTCGTAGAGTGCCATAATGGCCTCCAAGAGGCGTCCCTCAAAGCCGAATGCTCCAAGCGTCTTCCTCAGATAGGGCCAATCTATTCTATCGAAGGCTTTTTCAGCGTCCAGACTTAATACCATTGACTGGATGTTTTGTTTCTGTGCCAAATCTATCAGATCTATTATCCGTCTGGTATTGTCTGCCGCTTGCCTTCCTCCGATAAACCCGACCTGATCCGGATGAACTAACCTGGGCAGGACGGTACCCACTCTATTGGCTAGTAATTTGGAGAAAATTTTGATATCCGTGTTAATCAATGAGATGGGCCGGTAGCTCTTGCAGTCTGCCGGGTCCTTGCCAGGTTTATGGATCAGGGAGATTGACGCCTGCAGCATCTGGGCTGGGAATGAGGCCCCATGTAGTATAGAGTTAAAGAGCTTCAATAGGTGTGGGGCTAATTTTTTCAAATATTTTTTATAGTATAAGTTGGAGAAGCCATCTGGCCCGGGCGCCTTGGCCGGTTTAAGTGACTTTACAACTTCCGTTAACTCTTCTAAAGAGAAGTCCGACTGTAACGCTTCTATCTCCACCCTGCTCAGTGTCGGCAATTTGGCTTCTTTTAAGAATTCCCCTAGATTATCCCTCGTCTTTTGATTGTGTATGACCTTACCTCCATCGTACAGTGTCTCGTAGTAGTTTTTGAATTCCGCCACGATCCGCTCAGGATTGGAAGTGAGGTCTCCCCCTTGTGTGCGTATAGTTTGTATATGGTAATTAGGGATTTTGTTTCTCAGTTTGTTTGCCAATAGGGTGTCTGGTCTGTTCGCCTTTTCAAAGTACCTACGCCTGGACCAGCTCATCTCCTTTTCTGCCTGGGAGGCTAGTTTGATGTTCAATTGCTGTTTGATATCTGCTAATGCTCGCAGCGTGTCCGCGTTTCTATATAGTTTATGCGCCTTTGATAGGGACGCCAGCTTGTCCTGTAGGACCTTGATTTGCTTCTCTTGATCCCTCCTGCGCCTAGCAGCCAGGCACATGAGGGATCCTCTGAGCGTTGCCTTATGGGCCTCCCACAGGGTAGTGTTGGACGAGACACTCCCTACGTTCTCAGCAAAGAAGTCTGTGATTCTGTCTCCTATCTCTCTCTGTATGTCTGGGATTTTAAGCAATAATTCATTAAGCCTCCAATTTGCTCCAGGTCTGGCCCGCAGATCTAGTGAGCACCGCAGCTCAATGGGTGCGTGGTCGGACCACGAAATATCGTGGATCCCTGAGTGGGAGACCACCGGAACCAATCTATTGGATACAAGGAAGTAGTCCAGCCGGCTGTATCGGTTGTGGGGGTGAGAGAAAAAGGTGTAGTCTCTACTGCTGGGGTGTTGTTCCCGCCATATGTCTACTAATTGGCAATCTTTTAACCCCTGTGTGATTTGCCGAATGTCCATTTTAGGGGGGGCATCTGTAGACGTGCATCTGTCCAATTTGGGATTTAGGGTCCTGTTTAGGTCACCTGCTATTATCATCTTTCCCTTAGCCTCCCTGTGGAGCTTTCTAAAGAAGAGGGAGAAGAAATCCGCCGAGGCTTCGCAAGGTGCATAGACCGATGCTAACGTAAGCGGGTTTCCTTGTAGTGACCCCACTAAGATTAAGAATCTGCCCTCTCTATCTACAACCTTCTTCTCAACTAGAAAATCTAACCTGTTATGTATAGCTATTGCAACCCCTCTTTTTTTAACTTGAGCGGATGCCATGTGTTTTACTCTGAAATCTTTGTCCCAGAATTTTGGGTAACTATCTCTAGAGAAATGCGTTTCCTGGAGAAACAGTATATCGGCCCTGAGACGTTTGTAGTCCCGCAAGGCCAGCTTGCGTTTTTCTGGGCCGTTGAACCCCTTCACATTGTGAGATATGCATCTGACCTCATTACTCATAGTGTTTTATTGATGACCTGATTCTGTCGGTGACTTCTTGCGCCCTTCGGGGCCCTCTGGGAGGTGCATGGATTTCAGTTTCAGCAACTCTCTGTGCGGAGCGTCTCCTCATCTGCCTCTTGATGGGTGGGTAGGGTACGCGAAAAGGGAGAGTGGTACAAAGGGAAAAAACATTAGGAGAGGATACATACAAATCAAAACACTCAAACATATAAACGGTTATACACATGTAACTGATACCGGAACCAGGCCTTCCCTGACCTACTTCCCGCATCACTGCCTTTCGGATTGAGGACCTGGCGAGTCCCGGACTCTGCCCCCCTCCCTCTCTCCGAGGGTCTTTAGGTGGTTCTGGGAGACCCCCCCCATCACCCCCTGCTTGAGGCTTATGCCGACTTCGGGGTAGACCAGCCGGTTCCCACCCCGTGTCCGCGCATCTCATACACCCTAAATGGTAAATGGGGATATATCCCCTAACTTGTTAACTGCACAACTTGGCCTAATGTGACTGTGTTTGCCAATCCAACTTTTAAGAATCAATTCTCTATCCTGTTGCCCCTTGCCTCTCTCTCCGAGTCACCAACCATGTTCTTCAGATTCCCAGCTTACTATACTTAACCCTGCTTCGCTCTACCCATGCTACCTCTCTCCTATCTGCTTACATCCCCCCACCTGCTTCCAACCCTCCCCAGCCTGCACATCCTCATCCTCCTCCCCTGCGACCTCTCCGCCCCCCATCTCTTGCTCTCTTCTCTGTCTCAGATACCTTTATTTTTAATTCTCACTCTTATATTCCCTCACTCTGCCTTTCCCCCTCGCCTACTTACGTACGCCCTCTTTTTTCTCCTTCCTATTATTTTAGCCTTCCTTGCTCCCATATCTAGTCTAAAACCTACTTCCCTGAGCCCCTCTCGGCTACCTTACTATATCTGAAGCTCCCTTCTTCTACAATCTAGTCGGCTCTCCGCTTAATGTACCCCCTTTCCCAAGGCCTTCAAGTCCCTTATATCGTATCTTCCTTCCTGTTCCGAGTGGGAGACTTCCGCGGTATTCTGCAGATCTTTCGCGCCTTCCGGTGCGGTGCGTCTCTGTCTGATGACGTCATCTGATTCCTTTGCCACCTCCAAGATGGCGCCCGTCGCTGTGCATCCGCCCTCGGCTGTCAGCTGGTTTCCTGTTTCCTGTGACCGGACGCCATTTTGAGGAGTGCTCCGCCATGAGGAGGAGGTGTGGCGCGCTGCTTCTTCCCGCCTTAGGAGAGCCGCTGCCGTCTGCGTCTCACGCTGGAACTCACCATGCTCCGGCCTCAGCGCCATCTTTTGCTGAATGGAGGTAAGACCGTTTACTTTTTGCAGGGATTGAGCTGCCCATCCGTTTACCCTGGGTCGGTCACCCCCCGTTCCAGGGCGGATGTGATCTTCTTGCTTCCCCCCTGGCCGTGCCATTTGGTGAGGGCGCGTCTGTATGACCCGTCCGGGTCAGAGGCATAACTGGGCGACATTAGGCTGATGAATGGCTGGTTTACCCACCCTCCGGTTAGTGTGTCCAGTGGGCAGGTAGATAACAAGCAGTGGGGCTAGATAGTTTGTAACGGCATGATAACTTTAAAACTGCGCAACTGTGCGCTAATGTGGGAGGACCGGTGCCATATTTCAGCGCTTCCCTTTTGTCCGAGGGGATCCAGGCCCTCCACTCCACTCCGGCTCCAGCCCTTCTGCCTCCTCCGGTGGGGGTGCCGGGGCACCTTTGAGGCCCAGTTTGCTTAAGAATTCCGGGCCGTCTGCGGGGTCTTTTATGTGGAGTGCCCTCCCGTTCCTGGTTACCTGCAATCCGAACGGAAAGGTCCACCTGTACCGCACATTCTGCTCCCTGAGGGCCCTTGTAATGGGGAACAGGCCGCGGCGCCTGAGAAGCGTGGCTGGGGATAGATCTTGGAAGATCAGCATCCGCGAGGAGGCGCATGCGCGACGGCAACGGAGATGGCAGCATAGGAATCTAGCTCCGTGCCGCGCGACACATAAAACAATTTAAAAACACCCAAATAATAAAGATCTTTACAATAATCAGTGTCAGCAGCCTGTCTGAACATCCCAGGATGGCACCGAAGAAACCGGGGGCGCAGAAAAAAACGAAAACGGTTGATGTAAGGAATTACTTTGGCGGCGCTAGCACAAGCGGGAGCAGGGAGGAAATGGCGCCAACTTCAAACCCCGGCACAGATAATGAAACGGAAGGTGAGGACGACTCCCCCAGCGACCAAGCACTATTACCAGTCAGAAGGTGCGATTTTGAGAGGTTATATAATGACCTTAAATCGCTCCTGCAAGCGGACATAAAAGAAATTAAACGGGATGTGGGGAAGCTGGGCACCAGAACTGATGACTTGGAACGGAAGGTGGACCAGACCATAAAGGCAGTACAAAGTACTGACAAAAAATCGGGGGACTTACAGAAACAAATCGACGAGCTGCGGGAGAGACAGGAAGATGCTGAGAACCGGGATAGAAGGAACAATCTACGGATCCGGGGAGTCTCAGAGGGGATAGAGGATTGCAATGACTATGTCACCCGCTGGATTGAGACCCTTCTCCCCGACCTAAACAAGGAGGCCCTGGCAATGGACAGATGCCACAGAGCCCTCCGGGCTCGTCCAGTACATAACGAGCGGCCCAGAGACATTATAATTAGGTTACACTACTTCACCACGAAGGAAGCTTTCCTACGACTGACGAGGCCCCTGCCATCTGTGGACTTTGAGGGGAACTGGCCTCATTTTTTATTGTGAGATTACAAATTTCCCAATCGGGCGCAAAAGCTCACTGCTTAGTGAATCGCCCCCTGTGTGTCTAATGTATAATGAGTGTAGATCAAAATAGTTTAATTCTTAACAATTTAAAAAGATTTGCAAATTAGTACAATAGGGTCTATGACCAATAGGTGAACTACTGGTGTAAACAGGTGAACAAAAAGGCGCAAACAGCTTAATAAGGAGTGAATAAATAATAATAGTATAAATGATAAAATTAAATAAATGTGATGACCAAAAAAAACCCCCAGCTCAAACCTCACTGGTGGGACCTGTTTCACGGGTTCCAAAGTTTAGAAGTATCTCAGAACATCCAGGGGGAGCATATAATGGGTTGAGAAAACAAAACAAGATACACAAATATAAGTGCAGACGTAATGAAATCAGTGAATAAATGTGGCAGTGTCTTGGCTCATATAGCTGTTCTACTCACAGGAGTAAAGTGTATATATAAGCAGTTGGCAAATAGGGTTGCCACCCTTGATGGTATAAAGGCACCGGACCCCCTATCGATACTCCGTCAGCATATACCGCATGTATAAAGAGAGAAAAAACTACATAGTGCGATCAATAATATAAACTTTATAAAAAATGAATGGGTAAAAAATGCGCACTTACAATGTGCTAATATAATAAAAGCATTGGTCACAAATTGTGAGTAGGAGATGTCCCGAGCAGCTCACCGCCTCCCTGACGAAGCCGAGAACAGTTCCTGGTAGCTGGGCGAAACGCGAAGAGGATACCAGCAGACCTATTTTGGTCTTGGAGGCGACCCGTAGCTGAACCAAACCTGCAGCCGTGACGTCAGAGGATCAGACGGGCGCACAGAGGGAGGCTCCGATCGTGGATACAATGCCGTGGCATTCAGCCTGATGACCCAGGGAGGTGGTGAGCTGATCGGGACATCTCCTACTCACAATTTGTGACCAATGCTTTTATTATATTAGCACATTGTAAGTGCGCATTTTTTACCCATTCATTTTTTATAAAGTTTATATTATTGATCGCACTATGTAGTTTTCTCTCTCTTTATACATGCGGTATATGCAGACGGAGTATCGATAGGGGGTCCGGTGCCTTTATACCATCAAGGGTGGCAACCCTATTTGCCAACTGCTTATATATACACTTTAGTCCTGTGAGTAGAACAGCTATATGAGCCAAGACACTGACACATTTATTCACTGATTTCATTACGTCTGCACTTATATTTGTGTATCTTGTTTTGTTTTCTCAATAGGTGAACTATACACAAACAAACGGTGAAAACAGGATATCAGTTGATCCCCAGTAGGTCCACTTAAAGGGTTGGAGTGGGTATTTGTACCCAGAGCTGATGTACTAAATTGGACCATAGTCCAGTGACTAGAGTTAATCTACCATCCCTAACACCAAAGCTGTTGTTATTAGCTGTATTGGGTCGAGGGTATATAGAGGCTATGAATTGGGTGCAGATAAGACCGTTAGGTCCGATAACAGATTGCTAATTAGTGGATCGAATACGAAGCATCAGTCAGATATCAACTGCTACAAAATTACCTCATATAGGGGTGGTTCCGGATAGCACTCAGCTAATCAGCTATGCTATCTTAGTTATTATCTTAGTAAATCAGCCAAGACTATAATGGTAAGGAACATAAAGTCACTAATTCTCTATATCATTATATCTCTGCAGAAAACCTGTTAGTCATGTACAAATTACAGGATAACTGTAGATACAATATGATTGTTGTGGACTGGGATAAAGAACTTGAAAAACCTGTATTAAATAAGCAGGTACAGTAGCGTGAATGCTTGTTAGTAAAAATATAGCACATGCTCTTGCAGAAATGGTCACATAAAATAGGTGCCACTTAGATGGTGCTTCATGCTCAGAGAGTTTGAGATTTGGTGAATATTGAAATAGATAAACTATTAGCGGATATAACCACATAGCAGGAAGATTCTGAGTTTATTGAGCTAGAAAAAAGACTTAAAGATAATGTTGAGAAATTGAAATCAGACATCAAAAGCCGTAAACACCGTAAATTCCAACGAGATCTGTCTGATTTCCAAGAAAACAGAATTTTCAGGTATACTGTAAGTTGAAGAGAAGCAAATTCAGCAACCAAGAAAGGACTGTTGACACATCAACAGAATGGGAGCAGTCCAATAGTGAAACTGACACAGAATACCCAGAGGAGAGCTGTGATACTTAAAATAATAGACCTAAGACAAAGGGTAATGCAACCTTAGTAACATCAACTTTTTTAGGACAAACAGGGCTCGATACAAAAAGACACAAAGGGGAAAGGGTTAACTTATTGAGAGACAGAAGTCAATGGGGGTACAAAGAACAGACCCAAAAGAATTTCAACAAAAAGAAACCGAGGAAACAACACAAGTAGTGAACCTTTCTAAAAAAGATTCTAGATTTCTATCATTTACAAGTCTTAACTAAAGGTTTGTCTTATTGTCCCACTACCAAAATGGACATTTTTGAAACAATAAAAGATATTAATTTCTTTTCAAGGAGATTATTATTGCATAATTTTTTCATTAGGAGACAACGGTTGTCTGATCATAACACTCCCTTAGAAGATATTGACCAATTAGATCTGGCTAATATTGCAGTATTAGAGAGTCTCGCAGAAGAAAGTGAGAGACCTCAAGGAGAAGGCCCATTTACATATCTGAAAAACAAATCCACATTTACACCACCAGTGGAAACGTGTACAAGTGTGGACGTTTTCACTCGTATGGTGACGAAAGACGTTATGCCGCTTAGGCCTGAAATTCAATCTCGGCTACAAAGAACATGTAGCATTAAAAGATTTGGAAACAAATATTTCAATCGTTATTAAACCGTCTGACAAGGGCGGAAACACAGTGATATTGGACAAGTGTGATTATGTCCAAGAATGTTTACGCCTCTTGTCTGATAGACATTGCTATAAGACACCAGCAAGGGATCCAACACAAGGGTAGCAAAAAGAATTGACGGTAATGTTGAAAGAACCGTCAGAATTAAAACTAATCTCCAAAAATGAGCTCAATTTCATTTCAATCAAATCTCCTCAAATAGCCACCTTTTATTATCTTCCAAAAATTCACAAGGGTGTAACACCACCCCCCGGTAGACCCATCATATCGGGTATTGATAATTTAACATCTAAAGCAAGTGAATATCTGGATAATTTTTTGCGGCCTTTTGTCTCCCCTTTACCGTCGTATCGCAGTGATACAAAGGATGCTTTACTCAAACTTGAAGATGTTCATATTGATGATCAAACTTTCCTCGTGGGTCTTGATGTGGAAAGCTTGTATACAAGCATACCACACAAGATCGGTATTCAAGCTGTCAGTCACTTCTTGGAAGCAAGAAGTAGCTGTATGAAAAACCATAATGATTTCATATTAAAATTATTGGATTTAACTCTCACGAAAAACTATTTTTTATTCAATGGCACCATTTACCATCAGGTACAGGGAACGGCCATGGGGACCACAGTCGCCCCCACCTATGCCAATCTTTACTTGGACTGGTGGGAAGTGACTGTGGTCTCTTTTAATCCTCCCCTCTTCTCTCACTCTCCCTTTCTCCCCCCATTCCCCCTCCTCCTTCCCCTCCCCCCTCTCACCCCCTCCCCCTCCCCATCCGTCCCCCTCCTGTCACCCCCCCCTCCTCTCCCCCTCTTACTCTCCTCACTCCTCTTCTCCTCCCCTCTCCACCTCCCCTCTCCCCCTCCTCTTCTCCTCTCTCTCTCCCCTCTCCCCCTCCCCTCCACTCCCCGTCTCCCCTCCACTCCTCTCCTCCCCCTCTTTCTCACAATACTCCTCCCCCATCTCTCTCACTATCCTCCTTCACCTCTCTCTTTCTTGACCCTTATACCCCTCTCTCTCTCCCACTCTCCCTTCTCTCTCCCCTCCGTCCCTCTCTTTTGCCTCCATCCCTTATTCCCTCTCCTGCGTCCTATGCTCGTTCTCTTCTCTGTCCCTCGCACTCTCTGTCCCTCTCCCTTCCTGTCCCCATCTATCTCTCTCCTCTGTCCATGTCTCTCCTCCATTCTTCTCTCTCTCTCCTCTGTCCCTCACTCTCTCTCTTGTCTGTCCCTCTCTCTCTGTTGCTCACCCCTCTCTCTCTGTCTTTTCCATCCAGCTCTCTCTCTCTTGTTTGTCCCTCTCTCTCTCTTTTCCTTCTCGCTCTCTCCCTTTTTCGTCCCTCTCTCTCTCTTGTTCGTCCCTCTCTCTCTCTTGTTCGTCCCTCTCAATCCCTTTTCCGTCTCTCTCTCTCCTTCGTCTCTCTCTCTCTCCTTCGTCTCTCTCTCTCTCCTTCGTCTCTCTCTCTCTCTGCTTCATCTCTCTCTCTCCGTCTCTCTCTCTCTCCCGTCTCTCTCTCTCTCCTTCGTCTCTCTCCTTCGTCTCTCTCCATCTCTCTCTCTCCATCTCTCTCTCTCTCCGTCTCTCTCTCTGTCTCTCTCTCTGTCTCTCTCTCTCCCCGTCTCTCTCTCTCCATCTCTCTCTCTGTCTCTTTCTCCATCTCTCTCTCTCCTTCGTCTCTCTCTCTCCTTCGTCTCTCTCTCTCTCTCTCTCCTTTGTCTCTCTCTGTCTCTCTCTCTCTGTCTCTCTCTCTCTGTCTCTCTCTCTCTCTGTCTCTTTCTCTCCGTCTCTCTCTCTCTCAATCTCTCTCTCTCTGTCTCTCTCTGTCTCTCTCTCCTTCGTCTCTCTCTCTGTCTCTCTCTCTCCATCTCTCTCTCTCTCCTTCGTCTCTCTCTCTCTCTCTCCTTCGTCTCTGTCTCTCTCCTTCGTCTCTCTCTCTCTCCTTCGTCTCTCTCCTTCGTCTCTCTCGCTCCGTCTCTCCCTCTCTGTCTCTCTCTCTCCGTCTCTCTCTCTCTGTCTCTCTCTCTCTGTCTCTCTCTCTCTCTCTGTCTCTCTCTCTCTCCTTCGTCTCTGTCTCTCTCCTTCGTCTCTCTCGCTCCGTCTCTCCCTCTCTGTCTCTCTCTCTCCGTCTCTCTCTCTCCGTCTCTCTCTCTCCGTCTCTCTCTCTCTGTCTCTCTCTCTCTCTCTCTGTTTCTCTCTCTCTCCGTCTCTCTCTCTCTCGTTTGTTCCTCTCTCTCATTCATCCCTCTCTCTCTCCATCTCTCTCTCTGTCTCTCTCTGTCTCTCTCTCTCCGTTTCTCTCTCTCTCGTTTGTTCCTCTCTCTCATTCATCCCTCCCCCTCTCTCTCGTTCATCCCTCTCCCTCTCCTCCATCCCTCACTCTTCCTCGTCTGTCTCTATGTCTCTCTCTCTCTCTCTCGATAAAGATCTAAGTTATGGTTCGAAACGTCGATTTTTATCTAAATAAATATTTTTCTACTTTTGATATAAGACCTCTGGAATGTGGCTTTTTTATCCTCTAGAGGAAAGTTCTTGTACATACCTTTCAACAATGCCACTGCAACATCTTGCTGCATATCTATATTTTGCATTAGCTTGCTTACTTTATTTACTTGCCTCAGAATGTCATACCAGATAACTGTGCTAAGAAGACACGTGACTGAAAGCAGCTCAGCCAAAAGACCACTGGCTTCTACACAAGTTACTGTCAAGGACAGCGATTTTCAAAAATTCAATAATTGCCTTAAAAATTCCAGAAGCCTCAAAAGATATAACTTTTACACTATCGATGTGACTCTCCCATCAGGTTGAGATTGCATTTTTCACTGCAATTGTCACAAACGATGTTAGGATTCTCCATATTTTTGTGGAAGATGCAAAGAGATGATACATTCTGGGCAAATTTCCCAACGAAATTGAAGCTACTTTGCAAGAATTTGCTGCATCACAGAGAACTAGGTTTAAGCTGTGACATCCACAGGGAATGTAATTGTCTTTAGGGTTAAGATCTAAAATTCTCTTTTGGATACCACCATGTGTTTTCTTCATGTTGGCACACCACCATTATCAAACCCTTGACCCCAACAGTTATCTAATGGTAAGTTCAAATCTTTAAGCTTTTCAAGAAGAGATTCTGTCAATCCCACTCCACTAGAGTCATTGACATTTATGCATCCTACAAATTGTTCTTCGATTACAGGTTCTCTCTCCAACATTTACTATTCTAAGAATAAGTGTCATTTGTTCCAACCATAACGCTGCATCTGTAGGTGACTTATCTCTGGGGTATAATCAAGGATGATAGAGTAGTATCTGGACATTTTAGCTAAGCACAAGATTGTATTCAATATATGATTTAAGATCATGTAATTAATTAATTTTGCCTGTATTTACCTAGATAATAGTCATGAATCTCCTTAATTTTGATGCGCCTGATGTGTTCTGCAATAAGTTGGTCAAATTTGGCCATTAGTTCCATTTCCACCTTTAGGAACATCACCAAGTGTTGCATGACCTTCGGTTCCTCGTAGAGCTACATTTTTCTCAGCTAAGAACTGAATAATGGATAGCAGACGATGGAGTCTTTTTCTCCAGCTGCAATTGCAGTAACTTTAGTATATCTGTAGTTGCTTCAGTCACAAGTACAGTCAGCATGGGGTAGAGGTCATAGAGGACGGGTTCTACAAGAGACATCACATTCGATGGGGACAACACTCATCATATATTCATGTTTTCTCTAGTGTATTGTATCATATTCTATCAGTATATGTAAAATATACACTACTTAGCTAGGTTATTTTGGAGATATGAGTGCACCCAGAAACATAAACCTTACCACAAAATAGTTATAAAAGATTTTGTTAGGTGACAGTTAAAACCCATATTAACTTCTTCACCCAATAAAACATTTGCAACTTTTGGGAGCCCCCTACAGTGTGGGGCAATGGGCAGTTGCCCAATTTGCCCCTAACTAAGGCCACTATTGAGGATACGTCTCTATGGGTTAGTGCCTTCAGGGAATTTGCTTCCAACGTATAAAATTGATAAGTGTCCTGATCAATTTACCTGAAGGTATTAGCTTCATGACAGCTGGGTTTGAGCCTGAAGAGCAAGTGAGAAATGAAACCAACACTGGTACCTCCGTATGACAACCTGTAACCTTAATACATATATTTACCGTATATTCACAATTCCCTTACTGAAATAATGTACACCAGAGATGGAGAACAGTAACAGAAGATTTACTGGGTAATGAAGTAATACACATACAAACAATAATTAGCATTTCCACTCCCTCCAAGGTACTTCCTCCCAGGTTAGGCTGAATCATTGGGGCTCTAATGTTGTAATGTGGAGTGATTGTTAGAATAGTACCACAAGGATAGAGTCCACCTAACTATGTCTAATGTAAATAGTGGTACTCACACACAGCTTCTGGACAGGTTAGACTGAGGCTTGGTTGGTGCACTTGGTGAATGCTGGCCACTTGGCAAAGGGATCCATAAATCTATATGGTGCAAGGCACTGTAGACTTGGTACCATTATCAGCAGGTTGGTAGGTGCAACCCATCACAGGAACAAGGATGTTGGTGAATAGCTTGCAATGTCTCTTTAAGCACACCTGTAGTGCTCTAATTATATATGGCACCTGCTCACATCGCGGAAAACAGAATCTTTTCACAACAATAATATTATATATCCTTCACTACTGTATATGGGGCGATTCTCAAGGAAATTACTCTAGGAACAACACAACATCTATAAAAGCTGGGAACCTGTCAAGATCTGCATTATGCTTTATATGCTCTGAAACTGCTTCCCTGTAACAGTTTGTCTCCTCCACTGTCACAGACTTCTGGATCTGCAATAGCTCCTATTCTATGTGCGTGCTGCTTGTGAAAACGCGTGGCTGCAATACCTCATGGGTCTGCTACAGCTCTCACTGTCTGTGCTGCTTATTCAACAGCTACTCCCCAAGAGAACTCCTCCTTCCTGTGTAGCCATGTAACCCCTGGGCTACTAATCCTCTACCTAACACATAAGCCCTGGTACCAGTGCAGGCAGTGTTAGGGGTAAATCTATGCCCTTGCTGCTGCAGAAGTAAACCACTCCCTTGAGTGACAGGGGGTGGGCCTAAGGCCTGGGTATTGCCCTATCAGGGGCTCAGACCTAGAACCCTCCCTTTGCTACAAAAAGGGTTGCAGATCCAAATTTAGGCAGTGTGTGTAAGTGTGGAGCCAGGGCTCTGGTTCCTTCCCCTCCCTTGGGAGTGGGAACAGCTACCCCATATTCCACCAGGGGATATGGGAGTCAGGAATAGACCTTTGGGGTCTCAAGCCCTGAGAGTTGAATCCAGGGACCATAGAAAGAACATGTAGCCTGACATGTATGCTGTGAATGCTGTAATTGCTGAATAAAGACCCATATGCTGTTTATTATACTCCTGCCTGAGGCTGCAGTTCTTATGGGGAGGGAAGAGTGTTTTCCACAGAGGACTGCAGCTATCTATGATATGCCCTGTGGTAATGAGGCTCTGTACCAAGAGAACTGAAAGCCTGTCCTGCTTATCCCCAAACAACACCGGCAGATGCTCAGGGCCTTCCTGTGAACCAACAGGTAGCACCAACACCAGGTAACAACAGTGAATCTCCCTTAGGGTGGGGGTACATGTTTTACATTAGCAAAGACTTATATGACCTCCTCTCCACTGTTGCCAGGCAAACCCTTCCACCTATCACAGCACTGAGTCCTTATTCTATCTACACTGGCAGGAGATTGGCTGAAAATAAGTAGGCCCTAAGCCGGGGACTAAATGTAGGTGCTACCCCAGACATCCACACACTAACATAACACTCAATGATAATTTTATTCACTTGCCGGTAGCAGAGGGCTGAACAGAGACATGGAGCTTCACACACCATATGGACTTTAGGAATGTCTGGGGTATTGGGACAATAAGGGACCCCCTTACATTTGTATGATGTGACAAGGGTGAATGAAGCAAGTTTGTGGGGTTCAAAGAATGCAGAGGCACAATCAGTTCTTTCTATTTCTTGATTTTACAAATGACACAAGCTACAACCAGGGCCGTTTTAAGACCTTCGTAGGCCCTAGGCACTTTTATTTCTAGAGGCCTGTGCGTCCGATATTTTTACTCATTTTTATGCTAATTTCATTGTTTGCTTGTTTCTTTCGATACTAGCGATATTTGGCATCGATACTTTTGTTTCGATATTTAAAGGAATCGATACTTCGAAGACATTTTAAATTAAAATGTGCTGTTTTCTCTTATTTTGTGATTTTTTTTTTGTTCAGGTATTTTTTCAAGTGAAATATTGTAGGCCCTAAAAGGTTCGTAGGCCCTAGGCACTGTGCCTAGTCAGCCTAGTGTATAAAGCGGCCCTAGCTACAACTATTTAATTGGTGTTTGCACTCTTCTTCTTTTGTGTGTATATGTGTTTGCAATCTTGTGTGAGTACACTTGTGATGTTTGCAACTTGGAGGATAACCAGTTATGTATGTTGCTTGTCTGCAAAAATAAAGTTGCTTCAATCCACCATCTGCATGGTAAGCCGAATGCTACAGTAGCAAAACCTTGCAATAGGAAAAAAATGGCATAATGGTTAAGCAATAGCATTGCCTCCAGTTAGTAAAACCGTCAACGTTTAATAGCAGGAGTAAACCAGTTGCTGATATTTTAATTATTTTATGTGGCCTAAGTACTTAATTATTTGCTTTCGAAAACAATTTGCATTAAGAGTGGTTATCACACAATGACTATGGTGCGCAGAATAAGTTATTTAATCCTTACTTGCAACCTGCAGAAACTCTTACTATAAGTTTACAGATTCTGCCCTTGGTACGACAAGTATTTATGTTGAAATGTCGACACATCCTGTTTAATGCAGTATAGCTTAGACAGCCTTTATCTATACAGATTTAAAGAATGGGTTTATTAATGGAGTGGCTGAAGGAATTAAACCATTTGGTGTTTGTAAAAAAAAAAAGTCGAACAATTGAAACTAAATAGTTTAGATTTGGCAAGTTCCCTTTCAGGCTGCTGCAGCGTGTCTACTTAGTGACACTTTTCTCCAACATGAACATCTCTTAATAAAAGATTTCACAAGCAGTTCTGTTTCTGATCACACAGGGTAGTCAGTTCCAAAAACATTTCCATTCACAGGTACTGTAGTTAACTGCTTGTCAAGAGCTCAGCCAGAAAGAAAGAAAGAGAAGGAGAAGAAAAGATTTGCTTCTGGTAAAAATCCTTCCTGAAATTTAGCAGAACTTCTAAAACTCAATTGACCTTTAAATATCAGGTGATGTTAAAAACTGGAGAATTCATAGGTAAATCAGCAAGGAGTAGAAAGATGAGGAAGTCATTATTATAAACAGCAGATAATCCTACTCAGATAATTAATGTGGTAGGACAAATAATTAATAAATTGCTTGTCTTCTCATTTGTATGCTGACTTACCACAGCTGCAAGCAGTGGAATGGTGCCATTTTCTGTTTATCAGCAGTATGGTGATTGGAGAAAAAGGGCTGTAACCTCAGAGTGACCCAGCAAAAAAAAAAGGTACTGGCTAAAGTGTGGCTGCAATAAAGTTGTATCACTCCTGTAATTGTGAGGAATTGGGAATGTAACTAGATAGGACTTTCAATATTTCACAAAGGTGAGTGAATCTTGGAGAATGATATCATGGTGTAGAGCTCAGCTAAGATTATTTCCACAGGGTTGCTCAGCAAAACAATATTGTAATATCACTTTAGTTGCAAATTAAGAAGCAGGAAAGGCAATTAGGACTAGCAGCCCACTCCCCATGTTGGACAGCAGATGCTTTGTCAGACTTTCATAGGTATTTTGGAAATGTTGGACCGCCAGTATTTTCTTCTTAGCATCAAGCTCCCACTGGTCACCATTCAGACCTATGTGCATGATTACAAAAGGCAACAGAGAAGCCCAATGCTACATCCAATATGACAAAAATACACAGTAAAATACTTATATATTCTCTTGACCTATGTGCATGATTGCCATATCTTACTGTAAGAATTCACGTTGTGTGCTTTGATGGAAGTACATGTATATGTATATCTTTATTTATATAGTAATACAAGTGACGTAATCATAAAGTACATAATGGGAATACTCGTTTCAGACATAAAAGTCTGAATAGAAAAAGGAGTCTCTGCTCTTAAGAGCTTACAATCTAAGTGGTATGGGTTGAGAACTTAGAGACAGTAGAAGGGTGTTCTGGTGTGTCTGCAAGGGGTCAAGGTCAGTGCATATGAGATGTATAGTATTAGCCAGCGGAGCTACCCATATGCTTCATTAACGAGGTGTTTTTTAAGATAGGTCTTAAAGGTGGAGACAGATGGTGCCAGTTGGATATTGAGGGGAAGGGCATTCCAGAGGTGTGGGACAGTGAGTGAGAACAGTTTCAGACGGGAAAGGGCTGTAGATACAAAAGGCGTAGACAGAAGACATCCTTGAGCAGAATGCAAGTCAGGCAGGTGTATATGGAGAAATTAGGGCTGAGATGTAAAGACGGGCAGAAGAGCCTTAAAAGAGAGGAGGGGAATTTTGAAAGTAATTTGGAATTGTATATGAAGACAGGAGACAGATTTAGGTTAGAGGAATCTGATTCTAACAGCAGTCTTAAGTATAGATTCTAGTGGAGACAGGTGAGAGACAGGAAGGCCGGACAGTAGAAGGTTAAAATAGTTGAAACGGGAGAGCATAAGGGCCTATGTTCAAGTTTTTGCAATAAAGCAACAGAGAAAAGGGCGTATCGAGTGTTATGAGGAAAAAGTGGCAGGTTTTAGCTACATTGTGAATGTGAGAGGAGAATGTGAGGGAGGAGTCAAATGTGAACCCAAGGCAGGGTGTGTATGATAATGGGTGTATGATAGTGCTGCCAATAGTAATATAGTAGGGGGCAGTAGGGCCAGGCTTGGGAGGAAGTATCAGGAGCTCCGTCTTTGACATGTTAAGTTTGAGTTGGTGGAGAGCCATCCAGTATGATATAGCGGAGAGACATTCAGAGACTTTGGTATGTATAGCAAGTGTAAGGTCAGAGGTTGAATAGTAAATTTGTGTGTCATCAGCATAGAGGTGATATTTGAATCCTAGACATGTGATAAGGTCACCTATAGAGAGTGTGTAAAGAGAAACGTATCACTCGTGAGCACGTTCACATGTCTCAGACAGGTCTACAACCCTCCTTTTCACCATTCTCTCTTAGCATAAAGTGCATGAAGAGGTCCCAGGACAAACCCCTTGGGGTATGCCGACAGAGAGATTAACAGAGGAGGAGATCAAGAGGGCAGGTGGTAGAGGGAGAAGTGGATATCAGCAGCGACACGTCCTCTTCTGTGACAGAGGAAAGAGAGTCAAGGAAGGCAGGAGGAGAGTTAGGAACAAGTGTAGAATGTGAAGAGGATACAGAGGGGATGTCTTGCTGAATGGATTCTACTTTTTTTGTAAATAGTCAGCAAAGTTCTGAGGTGAAATGGAGGAAGAAAGACAGGTAAGAGTTGGTGGTCTGAGTAGAGAGTCAAAGACAGAGAAGAAGCGACGTGGGTTCGACTTGTGAGTGTTGATTAGTGAAGAAAATTAGTTTTTTTTAACCTGGGAGAGGGCAGAGTTGAAACAGGATAGCATAAATTTCTAGCGAAGGAAGTCTACGAGAGTATGAGATTTCTTCCAGAGGCGTTCAGAGGAGCGAGTGCAGGAATGGAGCATGCATGTGTGGCACTTAAGCCAAGGTCTGGGGCAAGAAGGGTGAGAATGGCAGAGAAACAAAGGGCATGTAGATCAAGAGAGGACAATAGAGGTGAGTTGTAGTTCAAGACCAGGTTATTAGAGTTTGGAGCGTAGGAGAGGGAAGAGAGGGAGGAACGCAAAGTTGAGTCTAGATTTATTATAGGAACTTTGAATGCATAATCATAGTTGTGCTTTGCATTGCAGCATTTTATAAATTATAATACATAAGGAGATTGACGAGTTTTGGTTGATTTTGGAGTGCAAATTATTTGAAAGGATATCATACAAATGAAATATTCAGCAATTATAGCATATTATATTATCCGTCTTCATGACTGTGTGTGCATCTAAAACCCTATCCAGAGTCTCTGATTGCCTTTCAATCAGATTATTTTGAATGTCTCTTTGACTTCATCTTAAACATAATTTTTCAAGTACCGGCCTTGTTACCCTGTCTTGACTATTGTAAACATAAACTACCCAGCCTTGCTACAACTTTTTCCATTTCCTTCCAATCAAGTACACATTCTGTTTTAAGAATCATGTCACTGTTATTGCGAGATTATACGTTGCTTAGGGTGTGATTCCTTCCACCCCAGTCACATACAACAAAAATATACAAAAGTGCCTTTCTAGACTGTAGAAATGATCACATAAGTTATTTTAAGCCCAACGTACATAATAAAATGCATTCACAAAAAATAGGTTCCTGGTTTGTATTTGTTCCGTCAATACTAAGCAAACATTTAATAAAGTCTAAGTTGAAAGATTACTTTGACAAGTTACATTAAATTATAAATGATAGGAATGCAAATTTTGCAGATATTGCTTTTACTGTCCTATGGGTTGCAGAAGAGCAAGGATATACTGTATGTAATGGATTCTGTGTCATTATACTGTACATACTGTATGACTCAAAGGGGATAGTTCTATAAAGTGCTATCAGCCGCTTATAACTTTAAAGAATCAGCCTGTAACACTTTCTAGCATCTAACTGTAAAGAAACATTGTATCACCAAGTTTGGTTCACTGTAGGAAAAACTGCAGACAATACAGTTAAAGATTCATATAAATTATGGCAACGGTGCAGCGCAGCGTCAAATAACACTGAAGGCGGAAGGTGGAACCAGGTAAGTGCTTAAGGGCAGCATTTTTTTTTAAATCTGCCACTGGTTTTTAAATAACTTGGTTTGGGCAGTAGCTGTTATAAAGCTGTTGGAAATTACACAAAGACTCAGTATTGTTGGCTGATAGCTTTTACATCTTAAGGCATAACACAATGCAACGTGGTGCATAATCTTACGGGGGGGACTTACCCATTCGGCAGACAACTTTATCATCATCAACCGAACTAGAACATTTCCGCAATTCTTACTGACTCCTGGTTCAACCAGTCCCTCCATCATCTAAGTGTTCCCTCCATCATCTAAGTGTTCCCTCCATCATCTAAGTGTTCCCTCCATCATCTAAGTGTTCCCTCCATCATCTAAGTGTTCCCTCCATCATCTAAGTGTTCCCTCCATCATCTAAGTGTTCCCTCCATCATCTAAGTGTTCCCTCCATCATCTAAGTGTTCCCTCCATCATCTAAGTTTTTAAGAAGGTACCTACAGGTCGTTTTTGAAAATATTTTGTTGATGGTGATGATGTGACCTGAGCCTGGTAATACCAATGAGTTTTTGATATGGCCTGATCTCAACTTGTCTCCTCAGTATTCTATGATTTTGTAAGAATGGTATCTAATGTCCCACCTCAGTGTATGTGTAATATTAGCTAATGGTAACCCAATTCTAGTATGTCAATTTCCACATACCACATTCGCAGTGTTAAAATATACATCACAACATAATTAGTTGTAATTATAATCAATCAATTGACAAATTAATTCGTGACAAGACAACGCATACACACACTTCACATTAAAGCAATATTTTGGCGGTCAATTCAGGCAGCAAAATGGTTACTGCAGATATACATTAACACATTAATATAAACGCACACATTAACTTGTTCATAGCCACACAGACACTCATGTAGTTATTCTTAAACATCCATTATTGGTGTACAGTAGATCCACTTGGAGCTCTGTTTGTAGAGCTTCATCACATAAAGCTCAGTGGCTTAGAGCAGGGGTGCGCAAACTTCTGGATTAGCACCCCCCTGCTTGCTCTCCTTCAGTTCTTGCGACCCCTCCACCCCCTTACCGGTGTGCCGTGTCGCCCGAAGCCTACTGAATCACGGTAAGTGAGTTACAGAGGCCTCACGCAGTCCCCAGGCATTTCATTTAAATGCCTTGGGGAAGAGCGTGGGGCATCTGTAACTGCCGCGCCCCCCAAAAAATCTTGCCCACTTCTGGCTTAGAGGTTATCTTGGCCAACTCCAATTGCCACTTTCCTTTTGTTCCAATTGAGTCACATCAAAATGCCACCAGCCCATGAGGCAATCGCCCACTGATATTCTTACATTCAGATAAATGACCTACAAAAAAGCACATAAAAGCAATGATAAGTACATTTTATACAAAATTATTTACAATAAAAAGTTTTTTTTAAAACTTAAAGCCTAATTGAAAAAATCTGTATAAAATAAGTGTTATAGCACATTCATATGTGCTTTAGTTTTTTGTTAATCAGGTTTAAAAAAAATGTGTGAAGCTCATGTTATTCAAGCTCATGTTATTCCTGCTCCCGCTTTCTCTCTCTTATTCTCTTGTTTCCCAAACCACCTGCAGCTGGGGATAATTTAGAACAGCTAATTAGAAAGACTGAAAGTGTGGGGAACCTTGGCTGGGTCACTGGAAAAGGTAACAGATAGGTAAAGCTGATTTACCTTCCAATTATAGTTTGGTAACAAATGTGTTGTAACGGCTACATTAAAGGCAGCTCTGAAAAGGAAGCACCCCTCCCTCTTATTCCCTGCAGCAGGAATGTCGAAGAAAAAGCACACCAGGCATCAGAAGTAAGACAACAAGGCCATGCAGACCAAAGGCTTTAACTGTGTTGGTCTCAATTCATTTCTTGTGAAGGGTCTATTTACTAAAGTCTCCCAAAGAAAAACAAGTGCAAAAAACAGCACCAGATCTTTCAAAGAAAATAAATCTTTTAGAAAGCAACTGGATTTTATTACTTTGATAAGTCTGGTGCAAATATTTTGTGCTGGTTTTGCCACAGTTTTGCAGCCATGAGACATTTGAAATAACCCCCTGGGGTCCAGCTTCAAGAAGCCTATTTAGGCTACGTTAGCGTATCATTAAAGTTAAAGCCATATTCACTAAAGAATTTAATGCAATCTTACATATTGATTAAATCCTATAGGATGTGTAGTGTTAGTTTGAACTTCTTAATGAGATACAAATTAGTTTATTACTCCCTAAATCTTATTCATCCGCAGTGCTGTAGCTTGAACGTCATGATATTTAAGTCATACCTAAATTCCGCGATAATGACCAATTTTCGGAGTATAAGAGGAAGGGCTATTGCAGCCATTTCAGAGGGCACGATGAACCTACACTGGCGACACACTTTATTCGAGCTCGGCTAGTCCCACGAATTCGGGTATACCCGGGTGTATTGAGGTTTGTGACTGTTTTCTGCCCGAGTGCATTGAGGTATTTTCCAGGCAGGGATTGAAGCATTTTATTCCCGCTGGCTGCAATACTGCACAGTATATATATATATATATATATATACTGCATTACAATTCATGAATTTATGCCATCTGGTAGACACGCGAAGCATTGCAGCCTATTAAATCCTAATCATTATCATTTAACAGATCAGCCGCCCGTCAGTCAGGCATGAACCCAGGCTGGGAAGGCAAACGCAACGGGGCTTGTCAGAGGTGAGGAGCGGCGCATTCCAGGTATCTGCCAGGTACATACTGGGTATTTGCTCGAATAAAGTGTGTCGGTGCAGTATGATAAGGGCAGCTGACAAGAGGCATCTGTCCTAGGCTTGGCGGCAGAGGGGGGCCCACCCTGGCAGGCCAAACCCAGAAGTTAGGCCCTTTCAGAAGCCGTGCCCAGCTTCTGCGTGGGGCCTTCAATGTAGCCGGGTTGGGCTAGACAGCCTAGACAACCCCACATGTAGGGGACAGAGTGAGAGAAAGGGGGAGTCTGGAAGGGGGGAGTGAAAAAGAGGGGTTGAGAGAGAGAAAGTGGAGGAAGAGAGAGGGAGATTGAAAGGTGGGGAAGAGACTAAGCGAGACATCACCGTGAGTGAAGCCTCCACCTTTGCGTGGGGTGGGTTCCAGCAGGATGGTCCCACCAATAAAATAGTCTTTAATCATGTATGCCTGGATCGGGTCCCAGACTGCAGGCTATACTTCACAATGTGGCATCTTCACTGGCACTATAAACTAACTATATACAGCTAATAGGAGAAATGTCCCTAGCTAGGGGTTTCGCTGAAGCAGCCACAATCTAATTAGGTGATTGGGAACTATCTTGGACCTAAGGGGGTTAATATGACCCAGTCTGGGTGCCACTGACACCCAGATCTTATCTTCCCTGTCTCAGTCCGGGCTCCAACTGAACTAACTGTCAACGTGCACTTCAAGCGCTCCCAAAGTTCCAATCTCCCCTCAGGAGATTCTAGCAGCCCAATTAGCTGTACTGTGTCACATGACCTCAGCTCCTGGGGCATTCTGGGGAGTGTAATTTCCCTGCGGAGAAACATAGTGAGGAGGAAGGGGGGGGGGGGGGGAAACCAGATGGAGAAATGGCTTAATTGGACCTGTTCCTTTAACATGGCAAAAACATTAAAAATAAACAAAATAAAGGCCTACTCCACTTTGGAGAATATCTACACCTTTACTCCATCCCTCTCTAACCGGGTGGGTAGCTAAGCTAGTTACCACCCCCAAACATATATAGATATACAACAGTCCAAGAGAAAGTCTCTTATCTGCTTTTTGTAGCTGTAGGGGAAGGCCTCTTTGCTCTCCTGGGTCCGCACCCTTGTGTGCTATGCCATGGTCTGGTCCCTTTGTCTTGCTATCAGCATACAGTCCTTCTGCAGCTCAAGACATCGGTTCCTCTGGTCAGCCCTAGTTGTGGGCTAAGTAAAATCTTCTTCCTGTTTCTCAGAACAGGCTTTTTCTAACATAGTCTTAATCAGCAAGGTGGAGTTTGGTTGATTGCCTGTGCAATTAACCAGCCCACTGCTGGATTTAGAGAACGTTTTTCTCAACAGTGATAAGTTCCTGTTACATACCTCCCCTGTTTGTGGGAACCTCGGGCTTACCCCGGCCAAAGCCCATCCTTCCACTCTCACTCGAGATATCTCTCCAGCTCGAATGAGAGTGGATGGAGTACAAAAACCCTTAGTCCCGTTGGGATTGGAGCCTTTCTAAAGGTTATTAGTGTCTCCTCCAGAATGTGCTTAAGATCAGCACTCCTCAGTCGCTTGAGGAGGACATTTTCCAAATACAGTGTAGCCCTGGTCTCCCTTGTCTCCCCTGTAAGCCCCTTACCTCCAGGCACGGGTGCGCTATGTAGTGGAGGCAGGTGGGCAGCTCCCGACAATGTCAGGGGGTATAGGTAGGGCGACCGAGTCACCGGCGGCTCCCATAGCAGGGCGCCACCATCTTCCTTGTGGTCCTGCATGCGCAGTGCAGATGTGCATGCGCAGTGCAGATAGCTATTTTGCGGCGGCCATCTTGGTGCATCTTGCATATGCACAGAGAGGTATACAGTCGGCCATTGCACCCAAACGTCCCGCAGGTGGACTACAACACCCATCAGCCACCGGGGCTGCAGCAATCTCCTGCGGGCAGATTGATACTTTTGGCGCACTGAGGACCACGCCAGTCGGAGCTAGGACAAGGAAGGGGTAGGTTGTGTGTGCAGGGGTCTGTGGCTCCTGTACTAGGTCAATTATCCCCTGTTAGGCCCCAGCAAGGCCCCGACTCCCATAAAGCTCGTGGCTGCTATAGGGACTTGCCCTTAGACAGGGACACTGACCACTTAGCACTATCAGGGTGAAAGACACAGAGAAGGCACAAAGTGACTGCGGCCTGCGGTCTAGAAGCAGACCATCAGAGACTATCATCAGTCTGGGACCCTCCAGCTTGATACCACCAACCGCGGAGGTGGACTCATCGCTGACATCGCTGGATCAGTGGATCCTATCTACTACAGCGCACCCGGGTGTGGACACACCCGGCAGGTACCCAACAAAGTGCACCAACTCACCTTCACACATTAGTGGGCAGTGCTGTACCAGACATTGGGTGGGGGATTTGACATTGTGGACACCGGGTTGGTTAGATGCCAAAGGGCCCCTAGATACTTTGGGAGGCATGGCCGTGCGAGGCCTGGTGGGTAGGCTGTACTCTATTATTTTATATAGTAAAACTGTTCTGCTTTACAAAGTGTGCATTCTTATTGTGTCCTGTGACGGGGTTATTCTACACCATAGAATCCTGCAAAGGTGAAGGCGCTACCGAGCATCATTCTAGGATACACCCCAGGCTCCCAGCAGCGGAGGATCAGGCCTCCTGTGAGCCACCAGGTATTGCATCATATATACACCGTAGTTACACATCTCCCAGGGGGTGGGCGAAAGTGCGCTACACAGTCTTTCTATGAACCGCGTGGTCATGAGATTTCCTCAGCGTCGGGCGATCCTGTCTTTGTAGGCAGACTGTATGGCGACAGTCACAGAGCGGTTATGCAAATAGCTTTCTCTCGCCATCTTTTCCATAGACTCCATTCCTTATAACACTTGCTCAGGTTTTGCAAAGCCTCTGTCAGCTCACTCCTGAATTCTGTCTGATGTTCGGTATCTATTTCTACTATCCTAGACACATGCCATTTCATGGTACTACTTAAAGAGAATTCAAGAATAGCTATTTGAGTTTTCAGCTCTTGAAGCTGTCCTTCTACACTTCTTTTTCCACTTAATGCAGTTGCCAGTTAAGCTTCTTTGGGATTGAGTTGCGATTCCACCTCCATTTCCAGAGAACGTCCTATCTTCTCAGCTTCATCAGATAAGGATTCTTCTGGTTTTGATTCTGCACTCATAACTTTATTTGTTGCCTGTTGGGCAGCTAAAGGTTTAGCTAGTGCTTGCTCAGATGGTTCAGACTTTGCAATCTCGTTTTGCATATGAGCGGTGTCCCAGCTCTAACTGTACCCTTGTCTTCATGGGATACCGACCCTTGGGCACGGTCAATACATTTTCCTGTAGTACTGTACTAATTTCTCATTCACTGTCTTTCAAGCTCTTCTACTAATAGGTTTATCTGCAAGTTTAATTCATCCGCAAGAGATCTGTGTTTCTTGAGTGCATCCTGCAATTCTCCTCTCAAGGTCTTTATCTCCTCACTGTGCCTTCTCTGAGCTTGCTTCCATGTATCCTTCATTATATTGTGGAGTACTGTGAATTTCTTTGCTTCGGCCGCAGCTGCTTGCCTCAGTTTCTGGACCTTCTTGTGCTCCCTCTTGTACAGAGTCATCTGGCCTCTAAGCTTAGCCTCCAGCGAAGCTCTGGTGTTGTTCATGGTAGCCTTCAGTTCCTCATGCTTTTCTGCAGGGACACACTGGGTAATCAGACGTTGCCGCAGCACTTGTACTTCTTTAGCAGAGTGCAGATTTTCTTCCTGCAGAGTTCGCTGCTTCTCCTCAGCATTCTGGAGGTGCGTACGCAGACCTTGCAGTTGGTTCTGCAAAAGATGCTCTGCTTGTGTGGGTTGCTCCAATGCTTCCAATTTTTCATCTTCCAATAGTTTCTTTATTTTTGTAGCTCATGCAGCTTTTCCTTCTTTTCATTGATGTGGTCAGTCAAATCAAAATTTTCTTCTTTTGGCCTTGTATTTTCTCCTTTTGCAATCTCTGAAGTATTCAGGGCCTCCTTGTAGTCCTCCTTCCATTTACGCACTTCTGATTTGAGACACCCGGTCTCCTGGCGTGAGACTTCTATCTCTAAGTTGAGGATCTGAAGTTCCTTCTGAGAGACTTTAAGATCCATACTAAGACTGTAGACCGCTTTTTGTGAGATGTCCAGCTCCTCAGTGAGACTGTGCAGTTCCTTTTTAGAGACTTCCAGTTCTGTGCGGCAACTGCCGATCTCTTGGTGTCAGGCATCCAGTGCGAACCTCTTGCTGAGAGACTGTAATCTCTTTCAGTGCCTCCTCATACTTCTTCTTCAAATTAGCAATCATTCTATCAGATTGACTATGCTTTTCATCCATGGCGGTAATAGTAGCGTTTGCTGAATCTAGATCTGTCCTTAGATCCTCCAATTCGGTCTTGGCGAATAAATTGCGAGGGCCACCTCTCATCCCAACTTCTGACACCATATGTAGGAGATATGTGCAGAGATGCGCAATGGAGACCGTTTTAAGGTGGTACTAAAATGTGGCTTTATTGCACCTGTTCCTTTAACATGGCAAAAACATTCAAAATAAAGAAATTAAAGGCCTACTCCGCTTTGGAGAATATCTACATCTTTACTCCGTCCCTCTCTAACCGGGTGGGTAGCTAAGCTAGTTACCACCCCCAAACATATATACATATAAATATACAACAATCCAAGAAGAAAGTCTAATCTGTTTGTTGTACTGCACCGACACACTTTATTCGAGCAAATACCCGGTATGTACCTGGCAGATACCTGGAATGCGCCACTCCTAACCTCTGACAAGCCCCGTTGCATTTGCCTTCCCAGCCTGGGTTCATGCCTGGCTGATGGGCGGCTGATCTGTTAAATGATAATGATTAGGATTTAATAGGCTGCAATGCTTCGCGTGTCTACCAGATGGCATAAATTCATGAATTGTAATGCAGTTTATATATATATACTGTGCAGTATTGCAGCCAGCGGGAATAAAATGCTTCAATCCCTGCTTGGAAAATAACTCAATGTACTCGGGCAGAAAACAGTCACAAACCTCAATACACCCGGGTATACCCGAATTCGTGGGACTAGCCAAGCTCGAATAAAGTGTGTCGCCAGTGTAGCTGTAGGGGAAGGCCTCTCTGCTCTCCTGGGTCAGCACCCTTGTGTGCTATAGTAATGTCTGTGTCTGGGTATAGAGTTCTGGTCCCCTTGTCTTGATATCAGCATACAGTCCTTCTGCAGCTGAAGACATCTGTTCCTCTGGCCAGACCTAGTTGTGGGCTAAGGAAAATCTTCTTACTGTTTCTCAGAAAAGGCTTTTTCTAACACAGTCTTAATCAGCCAGGTGGAGTCTGGTTGATTGCCTGTGCAATTAACCAGCCCACTGCTGGATTTAGAGACAGTTTTTCTCAACAGTGATAAGTCCCTGTTACAGTCATCATTTATTTTTTCAGTAAAAACATGCCTCCACTTAAGGGGGCACCGCAATACTTTACAGTCAGATTAAGAACAAACTAAAATTATATACAATTATTTTCTTAGACAGGAAGAGCCAGAAGGAAGAAATAAGATTTACACAGTGCCCAAAACAGTGGTAAAGTTGATATACACCTGAGTTCTGGCAGGACCTTTGAGGCTGCACTTGAGAAGGCCCACCCACTCAGTGTAGCGTGCAGTACTGTGGCACAGAGAGGCGGACCACCCATGAGGACCTGAGATCATAGCCAGTATTCCTCGGAGGCGTCAAAAGAGACTGCAGATAGACAGGCCCTTGGCTTTGCAATGTTTTAAAATCCATAACGGCCAACTGAAACCGAACACTGAAGATCACTGGAAGCCATTGCAGATCACACAGGATAGGAATAATATGCTCAAAGCGAGAACATGTCTCAGCATCAACCGCGTCGACACAAAGGTATGGACCAGTGACTCAAGGTTCATAGACAGGAGTAGATGCAAACTCTGAAGCAGTCTCAGATAAAAAAAACAAAGATCTTAACAACCAAGGCCACCTGGGCTTGTATGTTGAGACTCTGTCAAAGAGGATGCTGAGGTTATGAACCTGGGACATGGGCAGTGGCTGTACCCCATTGATTAGGAGCAGGCTGCAAACCCCCTGTCCCATACTCTGGTATCTTGCAGAACCTATAACAATTAGTTCCATCTTGTCAGGATTTAGCTTCAGCTAATTCATCTCCATCCATGCCGTCAATGTAATCACATCCATGTAATTACAGCTCTCCCTGGGCTACCCTGGAAGGAAACATAGATCTGGTTGACATCAGCGTACCAGTGGTACTTCAGACCATGTTCATGATATCGCCCAGCAGTCTTACATACATGTTGAACAGGAGCGGTGACAGCAACGACCCTTGTGGGACCCCAAAGGGACAGGATCCACCGGTGACACATGGGTTCTACCGATACCAGCTAAGTCCCTCAGGCAGTGCAGCAGCACCCTATGATAAATCGTTTCAAAGGCTGCTGAGAGGTCCAATGTGACAAGGGCAGAAATATAGCCCTTGTCCATGGCAATCAATAAATCATCCACCACACAGATCAGGGCTTACTCAGTTCCATGACCGGCTCTAAGGACAGACTGCGTGTGATCGAAGAAGCTGACACTTTCTAAACAATATTCCACCTGGGTGAAAACTAACCTTTGTGATCGTAGGGGTACATATGGCTTCTGTTAATAAAGGTAAAGCCTGCCATTACCCCTACCTGTCAATACTACACTGGTATTATGTTATGTGTATGTATAATGTATTATGTCTTAACCTGGTTCCAGCACCTCAGGGACCATGGTTTACATTTGTTTGCAGGAGAAATGTTGCAAAAACTGTCTGTGACCTTTACCTGTATCATTTGTATGTAACTAATGTTATGTTTGCTTTCAACCCACCAATCAGAGGCTGGGCACGTTCCCAGCACCTGGCCCTGAATGTTGCAAAGTTGTGGGTTAGTGTATAAAAAGGGGGGACGGTGACCCCTAGTTTTACTGAAGTGAGCTGAAGGAGTTGCAGTAGTTGTTAGCTTGGACTTTTAGCTGTAGTTCAAGTTTAATGTACCAGTGGGGATTCCAGCTGCAATGTCAACTCCAGTGCTGAGGCCAGGCCTGGAGTCCTGTCCCACAGGGCACTGCAGGAAAGAAAGACAGGGGAAATCTCTGCAAGGGGGTCCTTGCAACTAGTTCTGCAGGGTATTCCCAGTGTTCCTCGGTTGGGTATGTGCCATCTGTTTATTTGTATAGTTGTGGATATTTCTTTCCAATAAATTAATTTGATAAACTCTTGTGTTTCTGTCTGGCAAGTTAATCCCTGGTATTAGTCCTGGGTTCCTGTGCTATCCCTACCATGGGAAGGTTGCAGATTGGATGATAGTTGGCAAGAATATCAACATCTAGACACATTTGTTTTAACAGGGGATGGATCAGCGCCTTTTTCAAGACCACTGGCATTTCACCTGTTGAAAGGGGTCTATTGTGACACCACGGAGCCACTGCTATTTATGATCCTCCCACAGGTGGACTTTTCTGTCGTATCTCAGCTGTAGGTTGGAGCTTTACCCAGTTGTGACCACTGCCCTGGGGTCAACCAGTTAAATGATTTTTTCCTGCATCATCAGGCCTGTCCATGCTCTGGCCCAGAGGCGAGCGGCTCTGCCCACCGGCCAGACATACATAAAATATATAGTCACAGATGTAGATGTATGAGTCACTCAGTCAAATACTTGAGGTTGAAACAACATTGTGTGACTCTGCTGTTGTTACTGTTGCCATTTGACTTTGTTACTGTCTTCAGGTTGTTATAGCTTTTTTGCATCTGCTTGGACTGTGATATTCAGTGTGAACTGGATGTTTGCATTATGCTGTTATTGGATTACTTCTGTATTCTAATTAGTACTGTATTTCTGCGCATCCTTCTGTTTCGTTATGTACCATCCGCTACTACATGGATCTAAGCTGATAGCAATGTCTGTAGGTTTAGGCTTTTTAACCTGCACTTGGTTTGTTTATATTTTCTGATCACTGTCGTGACTCGGGGCTCTTGTAACTGAGTAGCCCCTGTCTCCTAGCAACCAGACACTGTGGTTTGGCGCCAATTTGGAAGGCTGGCATCCTGGGGATGGGTATTTAACATGCTTTCTGCTCACAGACTGTATCTTGACAAAGGTCCAAGAGGGGACCAAAACATCGATCCTTTCTGCAGAGGTAGTTGTAATAGTTCCAAACTGGCCACACAGAGCATGGTTTCCATAATTGATCAACATTTTGATGAACAAACCATGGCAATTGCCAGTGTCCCTAAGCCCAGCTCAGCATCCCAATCCAGAAATCTGGAATTTGATGACGTGGAGGTTGAGCGGAACATGCTCAAAAGCAAGGGAGTATCACACAGACCTTGATGGCAGCAAGTCAAATCTCAACATCTACTGTGTATTAAAGGATTTTGCGGTGCTTTTCTCAATGGTGTGAATGCCTGAATGTAAAAGAATTTTAATCCACTTGTTCCAGCAATTCTAGAATTTTTACAAGAGGGCTTGGAGGCAGAGCTCAGTTTTAGCTCCCTGAAGTTACAGATATTGACATTGCTGGGAAAACAATTGGCTACTGTGGATCTCATAATAAGGTTCTTTCAAGCATTGAGAAGAATGTAACCACATTTAACCACAATTTAAGGATCCAATTCCCACCTAGGATTTACCCTTAGTGCTTGAAGCATTGACAGGAGCTCCCTTTGAACCACTCCAACAAAGTACAAACATGGATTTAACACTTAAAACGGTACTGTTAATAGCAGTAACATCCGCAAGTTGAATTAGCAAGTTGTGGGCACTGTCTATAAAGCACCCATTCCTTCTATTTCACCAAGACAAAGTCGTCCTAAGACCAGTTCAGCCATTTTTACCAAAGTTCATATCAGCCTTCCATCTTAATCAGAAGTTCATTGTGCCTTCATTTTGTCAGAATCCTTCAAATGATAAGGAGCGGGTATTGCATACACTGGATATAGTCTGGTGCCTTAAACAGTATTTTGCCAGAACGAAGAGCTTCATTAAATCAGACAGATTATTTGTGCTCCCAGTAGAAGGAAGAAGGGGCAATCTGCCTCAAAGGCAACAATAAGCCATTGGATCGGAATAGCTAGCAAAAAGGCATACAACATTCAGAGGAAACCAGTGCCAAAGCTGGTGAAGGCACATTCTACAAGGACAATAGCCGCCTTCTGGATGGCAGTGTTTTTCCTGAAGAATTATGCAGGGCAGCAGTTTGGACGTCTAGTCACACCTTTATAAAATACTATCGTGTGGCTTTACATGCATCGGCAGATGCATGCTTTGGCAGGAAGGACCTTCAGTCCATGATCTCTGCTCAATAAAGACCATTTGATTTGCTGTTATATGGTTTCTGTGGTAATTATTTGGAACCCACCCCTCTTTTTTTGCTGGTACTGCATTGGCAAGTTCCATTGGTGACCACTGCCATAGTCGTCTCGAAGCCCTCTGTGTAAGGGTGAAACGCGTTGAGGGGGAGACGCTGGTGTAGCCCTGTGTGTGTTCAATAAAGTTGATTGAAGATAATTCTGGGAGCTTTTTTCGGACATGCGCAGTAGCGCCGTATACCCTCCATTTTCCTGATACTCCCTGACGGCGGCACGCAGGAGCAAGCGAGGAGAGTGGGTCCCAAACCGGAGAAGCAGGTGAAGTATTATACCCTTCCCCCTGCACCGGTTACCTCTGTGGCCCTGCATAGCTCCCTCGCATCACTCCAGTGTCTGAATCATCCAGACCTGTGTAATTGCACCGAAGCGCACGACAGACCCCTTGGTATTTGTACTTAAAGTGAAGCACTACCTTTTTCCCACTTATCGATGCATGTACTGTACTGCAATCGTCATATACGTGCATACCTGATGGAAATAATGCATTTGTAACAGGCTCTATAGTCTCCCCGCTTGCGCACAGCTCTGGTACAGGTAGGGAACCGGTATTGCTGTTCAGGATGTGCTGACAGGCGCATGCGTGAGCTGCTGTTTGCCTACTGAGCGAGATGTACTTACTCGCGAGTGTACTTAAAGTGAGTGTACTTAAACCGGGGTATGCCTGTACTTAGTTTAGGGGATTCCAGCACCTAATGCCGGGTAGCATGAAATGTTTTGGCCTTGTCCAGAGTTCTGAAGTGGGCCACTTAGGCTTCCTATATTGCCTTGGCAATAGAATAAGCCAAAGTGAATATTCTGGACTAGGCCAAAAAATGTAGTCAAGCCTTACTAACCCCTGGGAAGCCATAGTGGCCATGAAAGCATTATGAATGCCTTAATGGTCACGAGTGTAATAAATGAGTTAATAGAAATACACTTACTAGCCATTGTATACCATAGCAGTATAACCGCTATGGTTTACAAGTGGATAAACCCACCCTAAATTCCCCACAGGTGGCCTAACCTCCTCCCCGGGGCACCTATCACAATTATCCACCACCCTACTCACATCCCCTCAACAAACCTAACCTCCCCTCTACATTTCTGTCCACTAACCCTACTTGTCTGTGGTGGCTAAAATGGCTTATGGCCAACATCAACACCATAAACAATTAGAGTTCAATGCAAAAAAAAATTTAAACACAACACACGACACGTGTATATACAAACACATAAAAAACATTGAAATGGTTCAAATGAGCTGATTGAGTGCCAGGGTCAGCTTTCTAGGTTCTCTGAAGGAGAATCTATATAGCTACAATGGCACTCAATGGGTAGCTGAAATAAATCTTGTTGTCTCTTTCTGTCTCTTACCCACTATTAGTTTTTAATTGTTTTAAACTCCAAGAACCGATAAGTGATATTTAGAGAAGGGTGGATCGTGTTTGCCAAATATGAAGCGATTTCCCCCCAAATTCGATTTCATGTTAAACGTTTCACCAAGCATCAGAGGCATAAAATAATGTTGACAAATGAGTACGCTTTCAATAAAATATCGCCAGACAGTAAACGAAACCTGGTGTGCGTGTCCTATTTATACTCTCCGTATTAAACAAATCTAGGACATTTTTTTTTTAAACTTAATTTTTATTGAAGAAAATATTTTTTTTAACATACATATAAAATATAGAATATACATTTTGGGAGAAATAATAATATAAGGGTGGGGAAGGGAAAAAGGGGGATGGGGATAGACAAAAGGAAGGTTCAATAGATACATGCGTTGTATATCTCGGAATATCCCATGTCATGCCGCGTCATGACCGCGTGTTGACTCGTTTTTATCGGATGCAGAAAATGGCATTTTAGTGTTCTTGTTTTTAAACACCTACAAATTGACACAGTACTGTACTGCACACATTACAATTCATTCATTTCTGCCACGGAAACGCAAGGAATTGCGCCTGAAGAAATCGGGCTCCATGAATTTCAAACAAATCAACCGCGTGAAGCACAGCAGCGCACACAAAAACGGCTCCGTGATGTGTTCGAATAACGGCCGCTGCATCTGTACAAGTTTCAAACTATTTTATAATCCATTTACAATTATTTCATCTAGGCTTATATCTGACAGTTTTCTTCCCTAATGTCATCAAAAGCAAGAATGCCTTTAAAAAAATAATAGATACGGTAAATGTATAGAAAGTACAGCAGAGAATAATATTGTTCATGTGATGTTCATTAAACAGAAAGCTCAGTTCTGTGTTTTTACAGATGTTCTTGTTGTGTGGGAAACAGCAGAGCCAATTTGTCTTGGTGGGTTTGAGTTGTATTGTCCAATAATGTGAGGGTAATGACTGCATAAGAAAAGTGCTTTGATGAAAAGAAAAAAAAAAGAAAAGTTTTTTTCCACGTCCAGCCTTGTTAGCTAGTCAGGTGACAGTTATGTGGTGAGATGCCAGACAACACCTGTTCGAGGAAATACATACATCTGGAAATATAAGTTAGTAGGAATCATTGTAAAACTTTTGTAGGGAAACTGATTGAAAACAGTGTTTACTGTGACGGGAAGGAAGTGAGGAGAGAACATTCTTTGCATTTCAAAGTTAAACAATACATGTTTATATATATATATATATATGCGTATATATATGTGTGTAATTTTTCTAGGTTACCTTTCAAATGTAAACATGGTTAAATACAAATTTTGGAGTCCTGTTTCTGTGGTGAATCTGGTAACTCAACCCTTGGATTACTGTAGCTCACATGAGGGTTACAGGGCCTTCGCATTATGTCCATCTGGGAACCAGGTACAAGTGCCATGTTATTTTTTTCTCTCCACGTTATCTTTTCCCTCTACAGCACAAAATTAGATTTTAGCAGAATATAATAAATGAGACCTTACCATACTGTGTTCTATTCCACTGTTACACCAAGGCATATAAAAACTTATCATAATCGTAAATGAGGCACAGATAGCTCCCAAACTAGGTGAATAATTATGATACACAGGGTTAGGTCAGGGTATTTGGCTGATACTTATTTCCAGCCCAATGCTGTTTAAAGAAAACATTGCACACATTGGCAGAGGTGCATGCTTCACTTTAGGAGTTAGGATGTCACACTAGCTTGCACTCGATAGATACGATGTATCTTATTTCAACCTAATCTACTATCTTACTCTGCTAGGTCATTATTATATGTTATTTCTAATAAAAACAGTATCTCCTCTTCTATTAGTTTCTACAAAAAAATAAACTTAAAGACTAAAAACGTTCTTACAGACACCCTGCAAGTGTCATATGATGGGAAAGATCCAAATTGAAATAGCCGGATAGCTTTATCCCTCTTTGATAATCATTCTTTGATAAAGCACTTTCAGTGTGAAACATGTTAGAGGATTGCCAGCAGTATTACTTTATGTTTTTTAATCAATAACTAACTTTTTGGTCACCACGTCCTTGCTTTGCTATTTTGGCTGTGCACCGGCTATTTCTATTTGGATCTTTTGCTTCATCTATTCAAGCCTGGGAGCACGCCTGGCCGGAGTCTTCGCAGCGACCGTTAGGAGTTTAAAAGTGTTCTTCACATTATTGTGCTTTAGTTGTAAGCCAGTTGTTTTGCCTGCTTACCCCCTCCATATCTGTTGTGGATTGACAGCGTCGGTAGTTCTGCTCTTGCGGGACACCCGCGACTGTCTCACTCCTCTGTGAGTGGGGTTTGACTTGCATATATACTCACATACCTTCACGATCACACACAGTGTGGATACAACGTTGTGCTATCCGTTTATGGACTCATACGATCTCCGCTGCTGCTGCATATATGTGTAAAGATTGATTGAATACACCACTGTATTATTTGTTTGTGTGGTCTTTTGAGCACCGGATTCTGGATTTGCATTAATCCTACCCACCAATTAGTGTCATATGACAGCTGAATTACAATGTTTTGAGATATAATTGCACCTTTGAAAGGTTTAAGGACTTACTATTATCCAGAACTATAAAATATTGAAAAGTGCCTCTAATAATTGGTGGCATCACCGTTTTATCAAAAGTCACACCCCAGAATTTATTGGATCACTGTACGTAATAGCAGGCAGTAAAGAATTGGGGACGTAGAAGGGTAGGCCTACTGTAAGCAATTATTTCTCGGGCACTGTCTGATCAAGCCCTTAAACTGTAGACAGGGTAGAACTGCTCCATTGGGCAACCAGGGAAAATCTCAGGGTGACCCCTTAATTGCTAGATCTCATCTCCCCCTTGGAGCCTGTCTGGGAGGTGATGGAGAGAGAGCGTGCACCTGGTCAGGCCCCCTTTCGCCACCAGACTTTTCCCTCACCTCCAGAACAGGGTCCCGCACTAGGTGTGAACATGTAAGTGAGTCTCCTCTCCTTACCCCCGCTCAACAATAACGGACTCCCTGTACCTCATGCTGAACAACCGCACCCCCCAATCCTCTCTTATGGACAACCATGCCACCATGCCACCTAGATGCTCCAATCCGACACTGAGTGGTTAAAATTACAGCCAGAAGGAAGTGAGGCAAATAAATCTTCCTAGCATCCATAGCTTTCAATTCAAGGCTAATCTTCTCTTTCATTGAATACATTATTTTGAAAGGGATTTAATTAATTATTCCATGCGAAAAATTTCATTTCAGACTTTAATGTACAGTGCGTGTATACACTGTAAACTTGTGTACAATTCAAGGCACAATGATTTCAATTAGAGTTAACCGTTGCAATCAAATACATGCTGAGCTAATGCTCCTTTTACAGTTCTCTTCCTGTTCCATGTCGGATTTACTATATACCAGAAACAACGTTTGTATGCCGGCTGTCCGGGACTCTTCTGCTCAACATATTTCTCATGACAGTCACTAAGTGGACTGACATGTTTTCTATACTGCCATCCAATTATTTGGCATAATCCAGGTGATAATGTTACCTATCAGAGTAGTATTGCAAGTCTAGGAATTGGTGTTGTGTAGATGTAATACTACCACTGTCATTTACATCAATAACAATGGTTACTTGATTTATTCTTTACTGTTCATCTATCATTTTACTTGTTAACTGTCTGTGAATATTGTCTGTTGTTGTTTTTTTGTTTTGCTGAGACATCCAGTTTATGGGCGCACCATCTGCGTATGTCCAATCATCTGAGTAGCTGTACTTCACCTTTAAATCGGAACTATATATATTGGGACATACAGGGACTGAATCATTACCCTTTTCACCCCTGAGGAAGGAAGCCACGACTTCTGAAACGCATAGGGTGGTCCCGTTTGACACTCTACTTTTTTATTCTTTTGCTATCCCCGTTGGAGGCTAATTGTAATAGAACAACACCCTGAACTGTAGCGAATCAGCTACCATCTGCTACACAACACTGCGGAGCTCATCCCAGACGAATCTGCGGCCACGCCCTCACAGCTGCCACTGCGCATGCGCAGACCGGATCGGAGACAGAGGTGAACACCACAGACTGGAGAGGTCTGCCCCCTGTGAGAGCAGGGGAGCACCACGCCTAGAAGCAGACGCCAGCATGCAGTGGGGTATCGTTTGGAGCTGATTGTCCATAAGAGGGGATACTCTTTAAATTATCCATCACCTGATACCTCCTTGCCTCTGGTAAGCAGGTATTTTAGCCACAGTTTGAGAGTCTATTTGGGACTTTTTCATATGTTATTGATGTGTTTTATTAAATGTTTTTTTATTAATATCAGTCACCTGTTGTTCTTAGCATCTGTTGTATGTGTATGTCTGTTACCATGGTTTTTACTCACAGTATTACGCTATGATTTTTCTTCTATTGTCTTTTCATGTATAATCATCCTCACGTGGAGTACCTTATTGGACGTGCCACACCATTGAATCTGGTTGTATATCATTATTTATATATACAGTTTGAATTTAGTGCCGAGCGCCAGAGATATAACACTTTTTTCCTATCCATCAGTCTGACAAGGGGTCAGAGTTATATCATAGGCAGCCAGTCCTTTCCCCTTAGACATTAGCGCTACCTTATCTTTTTTCTATGATTATTGTAGTTCTAACAAAATATATTGTTAAAGAATATAGATTTTATAATGTTTATGTTGGTGAATATAATGATAAGTACAAGAAACATTGACCGGGAGACATCAAGCTCAGTTAAACTGGAGTTAAAATCATACTTGCAATTTCGGGTGCTTTTACCTCCATGTTATGGCCTCCATGATTCCCGCCATTCTTAATGACATGATTGTTTTTTTGCCAACCAGTGAAAAGTTGGCTCCTATAAGGGATCTGTCTGGACATTCAGGAGGAATGCTGACACGAAGTGACATCTGGTCCGAAGGCACCACAGCCATCTTGCTTTCTGGCAAATCCTGCCCTTACTCCCGACAGGAAATCAGCCTCTCTTTGGTTATCATTGCCAGCAGCTGCCTCTGGCCTTTAAAAGGCAGGCAGTTGCAACTAGTCTTTGCTCGTGCACAGTACTGGTTACCGTGTCCTGTCTGAGCTCTCCCTTGCCTTTGTTTTGCCTGCTGCCTGTCTTGACCTTGGACCCGGACCTGACTACCCTTTGCCTGCCTCGACCTCGGAACCAGACCTGACTACTCTTTGCCTGCTGCCTGCCTCGACCTCAGAACCGCAACTGACTACCCTTTGCCATCCTCCTGCCTCGACCTCGGAACCGGACCTGATTAACCATGCATCCCTGGCCTCTGATCCCAGGCCAAGGTCGGTGTATTACTCCCTACCTCTGCCCTGCGGGTCCGTGTCCTGTCTTGCAATCAGCAACGTTACAGCTCCCAAACCACTGATGTCATTAAAAATGGCGGAAATCACCTTGTACAGCAAGCAATTTGATTTCTTGTTGTAACAAATGATCGTTTGACACGTGTTCTGCTACAGCCCTTATACAAAGGCCAGGGCCATTGCGGAACACTGGAAGGGAAGGGAGAGGTCATATCTAGTGGTCGAAGATTGAATAAAGAAAAAAAGGAAGAAAGAAGACAAGCACCTGAGGATCAAGGGCTTCTCTCATGTTGAAGATCCCTCGTGGCCAGGCAATTGATGGCCTGGAATTACAAAAAAGTAATTGGCCCTGGGATTACAAATAGTAATCATTTTATTTTTGCCATTGATCCTTGAATTGTTTTTAATGGTTTTAACTTTTATTTTTGGCCATCGTGCCTTGGATGGTTTTGGGGGATTTTTAATGATTGGGAATCAGCCCATTTTCTGGATTAGTTCCGAGGGGCTCAGACCCTGAAGAGGATGGTGGCCATCAACATGGATGAGATAAGTGATCTTCATTTCAGGTGTGACTTGACAATAAGGAAGCATGTGAATTGGCAAATACTGTGGTGGAAGGAGTTCCACAGGTAGGGAGCCAAAAATGAGAACTGTTTCAGACATGGGAGTGCTGGCACAGAACATTATCCAACAAGCACGAGGTGGACATTCAAATCCATGTCTGCTTATTTTGACCAACAGTATTGGACAACTGGAAGGTTATATCCTATATTTGCCATGTGGGGAGATAGCAATTCAATTCCATGCACCACATAAATTAAGTTAGATTGCTGTCAATCAAATCCCATCGCTTTGGTCTGATGCTGACCTTTGATTCATCCACAGATTCCCCACACTGAGATCCATGCTCAGCTTCCGACTGTCTTCTGTGTTCATACTGCCCAAGCCTGGCATTTACTCAAGCTTTTTTTAATTTTTTTATTGTATTGCCTTTTTTTTCCTAGGTTCATCGTGCCATCTGGAACACTTGTCCTGGCATGTCAACCTAAGACCTTTTGGGTGTCTCTCATGCCATCACCCCCCCCCCCCCCCGGCAACTATCTTATAATCTTATCTCCAAAGTTACAAGTCCCAGAAGTCCCAGCCTGGAGCTAACAATTTCAGATATTGCATCAACCACTCCTGTCCTTATATGGCATTCTGCTCTCCTTAGTGTGTGTTCTTCTATACAGCCCTACATATGTTATGCCCTGTTACAAAAAGGCCAAAGATATATACTGTAAAAGGAGAAAAATATTACAAAATGACTTTCATTTTCTTCCCTATACATACACACATGACAATGGAAACTGGCTGTGTTCACTCAATGTCACAGGAAACGTTATGTACAGTATTATAAAAATTCACTGATGGACGCAAGCCACCTGTGAAAACTATAACTTGGTTTGATGTTAAAAGATTTTGTCATTTTATGTAACATAAATTGGAAGGAGAGAAAATGTACTGTGATTTAAATGTAAAAAAAAAAAAAAGATTTTGTTTACCCGGCCTTTGTGAACATCAATTCTAATACTACAGTACGTTAAGGAGTGAGGGCAGTCTTCTGCTATAAGACACCTTACTGTCCTTAAAGTAAACATTGGCCTAAATGTAATAAGGATTAAGGGATTCCAAGTTGATAGACAAAGTGGTATTCCACACTTGTGAGCTCCGACGATTCTGGTTGCTGTATAGAGGGGAGACTTTCTTGCGGTGCTCACTGTCAGCTCATTATCAAATATTCTTGATGCTTTATTGCAAATTTTTGCTTGATTTGTTGTTTCTTTTTTTAGCATCTATGTTTTCAGTAAATTGTCTTTATCTTAATATATTTTTTAAAAAGTGTGTGTTATGGAATATCACTGCTTAGTAAATATGGGCCCATATCTGTTTATTTACCACCTTATCTAGAAGCTAGAAGATATCAAAAGTTGATTGCACATGCAATCTTTCTTTTATCCCAATTCCTAATTTTCATTCAGAGAAACCTGAGGATGATCCAATGACTATTAAAATAATGAATTGCTACCCTGTTTTTGGTCTTTGTCATCACATGCGCAGTTGTTGCTGTCTGAGATAGCAACGTTATTTTTTGTTGATGGACAAAATGCTTTGGAGGCAATGGCTGCTACATTGGTGGAAGTAATCAAATTGACATTTAATATAACTCAAGCTGAAGATCCACAGCTGAGAAATGTACGTACCACTGGTATTTTCACATATGACAGGTCTACTTAGTCTTACATTTGCCATTTGGAAACAATCAGCACTGTCTAATTTCATAGAAAACATAAACTTGCCAGTTAACTTGACTTATTTCCTCTTAAATTGGACCAAACTCCCATTTAAAAAAAAAATGTATAATCTAAAGTTTTTATATTTAGCAAGTGCCATGTGAGGAGAATCGTCAATTCAGTGTGTTCTTATTATATATATTTTCCTTGTAATTAACTTGTAATGCATCCTATGAACAGTTGCCTTGGGCTGCCTGATGTCTATAATTTGTCAGACAACTGTTACTTTATAATGTACTAGTTGGGTGGTCTGGCCAAAAAATGTCAAACCCAAAACTCATTACTGGCATTGTAAAATGTTTGTTAAAAAAAAATAGAATAACAGGATGTTATTATCCTCTCTTCGTTTACGCCATATTTTATCTAATGGGTGTAGCATTGTTCAGGTCATTTTAAAGGAGAAAAATTATAAACTCACAATTTCCCATTCCACCACACGACATTAATTAATTAACATTTGTCTCCAAATGGCTAAGGACCACTACCAAACATAATTGTAGGTGATTCTCGAAAAATGGTGCTTTGTGCCATGTAAATAGTTAAGATTGTTGAAAGTTTGTAGTCAAGTTTCATATACTGTATGTGTCACAAATTATTAATCTGACATTTTTTGTGATGCAAGTAAAAGGGTAAAATGGAGCAAAACAGATGCAGAATGTCATATATCCGGTAACAATCTGAGCAGCTCTTGCAACTACTGCACACAGAGCCAAAATTACAGCAAGTACGTTCATATTTGGTGCAAATAGGCGCACAATGAAAATTCATTTTTGTTCCAGTTTTGTTACAGCACTGCTTTACGTGTCCCCATTATTGGTAAATTACTGTATGTTATTTTCACATTTGTTGTTTCTTGGGTGAGTTAATGATTACTTGCTGGATTATATAACTGTTTTGCCATAGGAAGTTTATGAGTGATTCATTCGCTATTTAATAAATGTCTTTATTTTTTCATAAAGACTGGGGTGCCATTCTCTTTTTCCTCTTTTGGATTCGTTCGCGTACCTGCAATACGTAGGGGAATAGGTTTCCGGTAGTGGGTCATCTTTTCTCTAAATCACCACCATATTTAAAAATGGAGTGTAAGCGGAAGTAACATGCGTTCAAGCTAATTCTATTTCTATATACTATGTAGCACTGCTTCCCCCCACCTTTCCCCCTCTGGGAGATCTTGCCTAGACTACAGGTCCGTGTGGTGCTTTGTACCTGTTTGGCTCCAGGAGAGATGAGCTTCTGCGATGTTGTGGGGAACAGGACAGGCTTTTGGTGATCCTCAGGTTCTCTTCATTGGTGTCAGCACCTCCAGTCACAGAAGGCTCCAGCAGAGCTGGAGGCAGTCCCCGCCATGACAGTCTTTTCTCCCATACCTCTGCCCAATAGACTACTACTACGTATATAAAAAGGGTCTTTATTGGTGCAGCCACTGCAGGTGGTATCACAGCGTTTGCATCATAGTGGAGAATGGGTCCCAGACCCCTGGATGGTGCTAGCTAGCAGGTAATATTGAGGCCTTGTGCTCGGCACAGATCTTAAGCTCACTCAGCCCAGGAGGGGCTGAAGGTAAGTCTCACTCCCAGCCGGGAGGAACATGAACTGACTCTCTCCCCCCTCAGGAGGAACTGAGCTCAACTTCTATAATTTGAGCACTTTTTTGTAATTCCAATTGCGTTGGTAATTCTGCAGTGTTACTGTTGCTGAGCCTACTCTGCTGACTTAGTCCATTTTTTGTTTTTGTTTCTTAGTTTATTCTTCTTAATATTAAAAAAAAGAACATAAAAGAAAATAATGTCTGTCACGTATGGCACACCTGTGAGCACGTGACCTGCATATGGGACAAGGATTAATACACAGCTCACAAGCTGTCCCACTTTTCATCGCAAAGATCCGTACCATATCGAACAGCACACAGGTGAGCATGTGACTTAGATATGCAACCAAGGTTAATACACACGGCTACTCTAGCCAACTCACCTTTCTCTTCCGCATGATACATTCAATGAGTTAATATCAATCCCTTACTCAATTGAAATCAAATCTATCCACTTCCACCACCCGAGAAACATGCAAATTAAAGATGTACAATTAATATATTTGCCAGAGTCTCAGGTTCCTGTTTATGATAGAAAAACTAGGCACGTAACACACAAAAATCTGTTGTAGCAAAATGTGTCTGAATATGTAAATACTCTCTCCAGAGCGTGCAACAGTTCATTCAGAGCCCAAAGAATCACTTATTAAATGTTTTTATATACTGTATGTAGCCAGGTATCCCCTGGGCTACAAATCCTCTGCATAACACGTAAATCCTGGTACCAGCGCAGGCAGTGTTAGGGTTAAATCCATTCTCCTTGCTCCTGCAGTAAACAACTCCCTTGAGTGACAGGGGAGGGTGGGCCTAAGGCCCGGGTACTGCCCTATCAGGGGCTTAGACCTAAGACCCTCCCCTGGATACAAAAGGGATGCAGCCTAAATTCTTGTCTGTTCTGTGCAGTGTTGTAAGTGAGGATCCAGGGCTCTGGTTCAACTACCTTCCTCTCCCTCAGGGGAGAGGGATCAGCTACCCTATATTCCACCAGGAAATAAGGGAGTCACGGAAATATGGGAGTCACGGGGTTGTGTCCAGGGACAAAGAGAGCAGCAAGCTGTGAGGTGATCTTCTTCTGGGTTATGTAGGGTCCAGTGGAAGTGAATCTCTCTTGCTGAGAAAGAGTATGCTGTGATGTGCTGCTGTATACTGCTGTGAAGAAATAAACACCAAGCTGCTGTTATACACTCCTGCCTGAGGCTGCAGTTTCTTCAGGGAGGGAGCAAATGTTTTCCACAGGGGACAACACCTATTCCTATAGGCCCTGTGGGAATGGAGGCGCTGTACCAGTGAGAAAGAACCACCCAGCACTGAAAGCCTGTCCTGTTAATCCCCAAACAACATACTCAGGGCCTTCCTGTGAACAAACAGGTAGCACCATCACAAGGTAATCACAGTGATTCTTCGATAGGGTGGGGGAACATAGGTTACATATATATACATATATATATATATATATATATATATATATATATATATATATATATATATATATAGTGCTTAGATTACATAAAAAGGATTACAAGAACATAAAATTATAGTAAATGCAGGACAGTTTCTTAAAATAACAGGATAAAACAGAAAACCCTATACATTACATGAGAAGTCACGTGTTTGGTCCAAAACACACCTCTGTTGTAATCTGATTTTCATAAACCTTACTCAGACTTATATACAATTTTTCCCCCATTGAAACAACATAAGCCCCCCACACCCCCCCTCCTCCACCCCCGGTTGTAAATCATCTGTTGATTGACAGTTTTATGACAGACAAAAACAGCTACAAACGACGTTTAAATCGTGCCTCAGTATATAACTTCACTCATAACTTCCCTTCTCTAATATTTAGACACACGTGAGCTACATCAATGGATTCACGTGGTCATGACGGATGAAACAAGACTAATCATTGAAGAATAATTATTTTCAAAATCAAAGAATAAGAACAAATAAATAAAATTTTCATTGATTAAGAACAAGATTTGTATCACCTGGCTGCCAGCTGTAAACTAATGACCTGGACCACTCACTCTTGAGCACAATCTTTAAATCGTTTGCACATGATGTAACCCTTGCTCAGTTCTTGCAAAGCCTCTGTCAGCTTACTTTTGAATTCTGTCTGCAGGGCCGCCAACAGGGTGGGTCTGCCGGGGTTGGTGTCCCAGGCCCGGTGAGACAGGGGAGCCCGGCCGGCCGGCACTGTATGTTGGGCCCAACCTCTGGCCAGGTCCGTCTGCCGGTCCTCTCCCTTAGCAGCAGCCTGCATGACTCTGTCCCATGCAGAAAGCCTCTCTGATGTCAGTGCTCTCTGCTTCCGGTGCATGACGACATGAGCGGAAGGCCTGTCGGAAGCTTGGAATGGGAAAGGAGCGTCTGCGACTTCCAGCTCCTGCGTCTTCTGGTGGCTGCTCGCGTGGTGCGGTGTCCCCCCTCTGCTTCTGGTCTCAGGGACGGGAGGTGGAAGCGGGGGTGTGCCCGCCGGGGGAGGGTGGGGGTGTTCCTTCCCTCGGGAGGGGACAATGCGCTAACTTGCCTCCCGGTGCTCCTTTCCCCCTGGTCCCCTTGGTTGCCTGCGTGGGGCGGGAGATGGGTATGGGGGGAAGCGGGCGTTTTGATGCACGGTTGTGGCTGGCTGGCACCCGGGGCGGGCAGTGGGTACAGGGGGATGCGAGGAGCCGCCAGCTCGGATCGCCGGCCTTTCCTCTCTTCTCGCTTGGTGCAGCGTCTACAGTCAGAATGGATCCTTTGTGATGGCAAGGGATGGCCCATACTGACACCTCCTCATCTTTGGTAGACAGTAACACACACTGCTTTGTATTGTCTTTGGCTTTACTGCATGCAGATCTCATACAGAGTACTCACATCCTTCTCTGCTTGCTGTGTTCTGACCTAGGCTTTAGGCCCAGGTCAGGCCTGTTGGACCTCACCTCACATCTCCTTGTGAGATGGAGGGCTGAAGTTCCTCACTCCACAGAGGGAGGAGAGAGAATGACAAGGACCCCCCCCCCCCCAAATTTGGGAAAGTGCCAATATTTATACCCGGAGGTGGATGACTGTAACCCTGTTCCTTAACAGAGCAGGTTGAATACTAATTGGTTCATCTATAGTGTGCGATAACCAATCAGTATGCTTCCTTCAGGCTGACACTTTCTGGTTGTTGCTAAGGCTCTCCCTTGGATACATATCCAAGTCTGCAAAACACACAGGGCCTAAAAGAAGGATTAACCCCTCCACTGCCTGCACTAACAGGACTTATACTGGAAAGGCCCAGGCAGAGAAGTAGTGGCCGGAGGCTAGGCTACAGTAGTAAAGTATAAATGTAATACAATAAACTGTTATGTCAAAAACAAATGTTATTAGTTCTTACTAGGAATTTATTCAATTTCGTTTTTTTAAAGGTGGGACTGGGGGCGGGACTAGGTGGTGAGTAGATTTGTTTAGTTCGGCGAGTAGATGTTTGGGTGATTTGTCAAGCATATATGTATGTATAT